>NW_010409990.1:11649-25770 GCF_000710305.1 Buceros rhinoceros silvestris | reverse complement strand
TGCTGAAATAAAACCGAGATCAAAAGAGTGCTCCCATATCCAGCGCAGGCCACATTTTTGAGCAGGTTGGAAGAGATTTCCCCTAAGGAAAACGTCATGTGCAGACCTTACACTGTATGTTTCAGCCTACGCTTCTGCCAAGCCGTCTCAGCATCCCAAATCCATGTTACGTGGCTTATCACCCAGACCAGATGAAGAACAACGGTGAGTGGAGGAGGACAAGGGAGAGTTCCAGGAATGTTACAGAGGGTGGATCATACACAGGTTCCTCGGGGGCTGGATACAGATCCAGCTTCCATTCAATCCCCTGTGTAAAGACTTGATCACATTTTTCCAAATTCACCATCCAGCCTCTCAGATGCCAACACGTGACAGACAAGGGTTCCACTGTGTGGGAGGCCTTTGCAGAGGAGGAAGGGAGGAAAGCTTACAGATCTTTCAACTCTGTCCACAATAGGTTCAGTAACCTTCCAGACTCAGTGCAGATACCTCTTGAATATTACCCATGAGCTCTGGATTACTCAGATGCCAGAGCACTTTCTCAAATTATTTTTTTTTCCCTTCTTGATGGTGGATCTTAAAGTGCAGATGTCCTACACAAAGATCACCCCCTCTGAAAAGCCCCTGCTTGCTCATTAGCTGACGAGCACATTCCATGCACACACACGTTTACACTAGTCATTCCTCTGAAGATAACCGTGTACACAGGAGAACGAAATGGCTCGCTCCTTCGTTTTGATGGCTGCTAGGCCAACTTTTGTGCGAGTTGCATAATCCCACTGTCCCTTTACAGAAGCAATTACAGTTGCCATGAACTGTCCTCCCAGTTGAGTGCCCCTGAAAATACGCAGCACTGAATGCACCCTCAGAAAGGAAGACAAGGCTACAAGTTTGGAAGGTCATTTTTCAAAGCAATGGTACCTGTAGGACCGCGTAATACATAAACAAGTCTAAACTGGTGAACGAGGAGAGGAGGACTATGATTCTACACTGGAGGTTGAACTGCAAAGTTCGTAGGGCCTTCTGGAGGAGCCAGAGGCCTACAGCTTTCCTGGCTCTCACAGAGGCCATAGAGGCAATGAATCACGGCTGAGCAGGACTGACTGACTGACTGACAGGGCGTATTCTTTAGCGCAGGATATTGGCAGACTGACAGTTTAGATGTAACCAGTTGAATGAGCTGGGAGTTTTCTACCACTGACCACGAGGTCATTTAAAGTCTCAACCTAATACAATTTATTTCCCTTCTGGCATATTTTACCTTGGAGTGGTGGTGGCTATGTTGCGAATGCAGAGGAGACAGGCTGAGTCTGTACCAGGTTTCCAAACAGAACATGGAGACAGAAGGGATTGCAGTGCCTGCTTAGCTCAAGCTTCTTCTACCGCCAGTCAGTCGTCTCACATGCTCAGCAGAGATCACCGATACGTGTTTAATTCACTGGACTGAGAAATGGGGGTTGTGTCATTCTGGAGCCTCCTCCTTCTTTCTCCCATCAGGTGCCTCACCGTACCCCGGAGTCCAGATAGATGAGGACTTCTGCCGACGGCTCAAAGAAGGAACCCGGATGAGATCTCCAGAGTACTCAACTCCAGAAGTGTAAGAGCTCCTGGTTTTGTGCTGAGAGCTGATACGTGTCAGTTAAGCATTACATAAGAGATGGCGTGTAGGTGTGGAGGAGGAAGGAGACCTCATCAGGTGATAGCCATGTATTTTGTATCTTGGGTGTCCTGATGATACCACTGGTGAATGCTAAAGACAGACCAAGTCAGCTTGATCTGTGCCAACAAGTTTAACAGATCTCCCCATGTCAGCTGTAGTTCATGAATCTCAGAATAGGCAGCTGTATCTAAGACGTATTTCAGCAATATTGGTGGGGTCTATCAGTCGTATTTTGAGTGAATATAAAAAGCCTAAGGCTCAGTTGAGGCAGGGAAAAAGCATCCCACATGGAAACTAGAAAAGAATTTCAGCACACAGAGTTTTGAACCTGTCTTAATCCAAAACTATCCAAACGATGACCAAACCAAACAGCAGCAGCAAGAAACAGTTTGGAAGCAAAGCTCTTGTCCTTTTCCTTTCTTAATACCTGGGTTTTTTATCTAGCTACCAGACAATGCTGGACTGTTGGCACGGAGTACCCACAGAGAGGCCGACTTTCACTGAGCTTGTGGAGCGCTTGGGAGATCTCCTTCAAGCCAATGTACAGCAGGTACAGCAATACCGGCATTTCTTCACCACAGCGGTGTACATGGATGTGGGTATGTGTGTGCGTGTGCACGGACAAAGATTATCCTGAGCAGTAGCGCTAGATTCGACTTCGTAACAGAGGTCACAAGGAAAATGGCTGCTGGGATGAGTAAAGAAAATGTTAATTATTCAAAGGGGACTGTATTTCTAAACTAGATGCTTATCCATCCATAATAAGCAGAAAGTTACATTAATTAAAAAAACGCTGAGTTGCCCCTTAGAGGAACAATAGGGCTTTATCTCACAAACAATTTTAATTAGATTCTGACATAGTAAACTGCCAGTAGTGGCTCTGAACTTTCTCTCTCATTTTCTGAGCTTATGTTCATCAGTGCTCTTAGGAGCTTTAAAATGATGCCGTTTAAAGCTCAGAAAGTCAATTACATAATTATTAATTTCATGATAGTTAAATGAGTTGTTTTCTTCTTCAGTAAAAACAACCAGACCGGTTATGTAACTGTCAATTTAATTTAAGGAGAAATCAAACACTCTCCTCCAGCTCCGTTCTGTCTGTAAACAAATTTAGTGAAGCCAAGTTGAAGAGGGCCCAGTCTGCAATGGGAAGAGTTTATCCTATACCCACAGTAAATTAAGGAGACATAAAAATCATGATAAGGGAACAGGGCACTTAACTGCTTGTCAGAATTAAAAAGAAAAAATTCAAGCAAAGGGAAATTTGGATAAATAGTTTTGGGGCTTAAAGGAAGAATCACCCTGAAGATTAGCGCAGGGTGTACTGACAATGCAGAGCTTAAGATGTGCACTGAATTCCATTAAACCTGTAGCATCCAGTTCTCATAAGGACAAGAAATACAGTCCTTTAAGCTGACATTTTGGGGACCAGCTCTTCCTAAGATGCAACTCCTTAAGTTGAGCATAAGCTAAAGGTCCATGCGTAGGAAATATTCTTCTACCAATTCCAAAACCTGTTCAAGTTGTGTCAGCCCCAGGAGGTTTGTGACTTCAGGCCACTCTCTCCCTCTCCCAAATGCACAGCTTAAACCTGGATTTGGGTGTCCCTGAGACTGGCTCCTTGGAATTCCCAAAGGGGCCAACGCAATGACGATAGAGAAAACAGCTTTCCTGAAGCTCTGCTCACCTTCACTAGGCAGCACAGCCACACATCTGCAGGGTAGTATCGATCACCAAGGAACTGCTGCAGCCTCCTCAGAGATGCTGCTGCGGAAGTCAGCACAGCCAGATACTTCCAAGCTGGATGCACATCCACTGACAGCCTCAGTACAACCGTCCCATCGCCGTGCCACATGTCAGGGACATTTGGAAGTCTTGTAGCTGCTATACAGGCCGCTGAAGCAATAGCTGGGGCTGAGACACCTGGAAGAGAAAGCATGCTAACTGCAGCTGAGCACTGAAACATCAGAGATCATGTTCAGCCGTTCTACATCGTAGGTTTCCCGAAGTGCACCATTTTCCTCACACAAAGCCTCCTACACGTAAATGTTGGATAAAGCTATACGTTCTGACTTCTGGAGGTCCTGGAGAACATCATAATGGCTTTGAAGAAACATCACAAAGTAAAAATAGAATCTAGTCCTTTTGCCATATAAAGCCCTGTAGAATACAATAACCTTTTACATCTGAGATGCAGCACAAAATGAACTTTACCAGCCCTGTGTTCTTTTCTGTTATTAATTATACAGGATGGTAAAGACTATATTCCACTGAACATCACCTTGCGTCCTGATGGAGAACCTGACTCCAAAACTAGCCCTGTGGAAGAAAACTTGAACAACTGTGTTAATCGCTGGAGTGCAGTGGAAACTGGGTAAGAAAAATGTATACCGGGGACAGGAGGGAAAGAAAGAGTTGATGTAGGCGGGCACTGTTTGTGGACCTCTCTCAATGTGGCTCCTTTAAAAAGGGAGATGGGCAAATTTGTTGGGGCATTGGTTATTGGTTACATGAGATGAATAAAGAAAACAGGTCCAGGAAACTGAGCTGTGTCAGGGATGTTAACTGAGCGACCAACCAGTCCAGCATCTGCCTGGGTTTTACTCTGACCCCTCAACTTTCTTCCTTGCAGTAACAACAGCAAGAAGCGACCACTGAGTGTGAAGACATTTGATGAGGTGCCAGTGGAAAAGGAGAAAGTGATGCACGAGGTAAGTGAGGTGATTGCACCCTCCTCCACTAGGTTCACAGATCACTTGTCACCAGCACTTGAAACACTTTTTAGAGCTTCTGAAACCTGTTTGCTAAGAAAAAGCTTTAAATCAAGCAGGATATCTGGCCCCAGCATCTCACACACGGATCTGTGTGACAACAAAGAAGAGCCTGAATTTAGCTCAACAAATAATTTAAAGAGAAGCTCAACCATGATTAACCCGGCTTTGATCAGGCCAAGGGGCTTTAGAGAACGTATTTCAATCTGGTTTTTCCGCCATAAGAAAGTGGCAGCTCATTGAATGGAGCCCTTTGAAGGAAATGTGTCCAGAACACATTCAACTGCCCGAGACAGCCAATAACTCGGTGGTGGTGAGGGCGTTCAGTCCTGGACAGACAACACCAAGATTCAGTTCCTGCTCCACCTGATCCACGCAAAGGGCTTTAACTCCAGACTTGCCTCACCCTCAGTGAACAGATTTATTGATAGTTTAATGGCACTGCAGGGTGAGAGAGCACTGAAAGGTTTCATTTTTCACTCCGGTGGCAAACAAAAGCTTGTTGTGTTACTGAACGGGGGTTCTGCTTGTTGGCTTCCTCCAAAATTACAGGTTCCAAGGGTAGAGGGGTTTTCTCCCTAATTTTTCTTCCTTATCAAAAAAACCAATAAACCAAGTGTCAGCTCATGAATTTCCTCTCTGGTTCGGGCACTCACTGGCTGCAGTGCCATATGCAGTCCACGCCACCTGCCTGAGTGACAGGTTTGGAGCCACTAAGGAGGGATCTGTACTGCACGTGTGTCTGAAGCAGGTGAAAGTCTAGGGAGGAAGCACGAAGCCCTTGGGAAGAGAGCGACGGTCATGTGGCCAGGAGCAGCAAAAGAGGAGTTTTGTAGAAACAAGCCAGTCTGCCTGCTCCACCCGTCAGGGGACGGTCCCCTTGCTCCCCTTGGACACAGCCATTCCTCAGACCAGCTCTCCTGGCAAGGGTCAAGTCTCTGGCTACAGCTTCTCCTGGACATATTTCATGCCCCTGACAAATAAGTGTGTTTCTCCTCTGTTCTCGTTAGCATGAATTGCTGCCCGTTATTCCCCAGTGTTTCGCCAGGTGCAATTTCTGTGCCTTTATCAGTGCATCTTAGGCTTCAGGAGGCTTAGACTTTTCTCTGGCTCCTGCTCCTCTCCTCTTGCAGGATAAAAATCTGTCCCTCTGAATCACACAAAGATGTTTACCAGATAGTCCTGGTACCAGTAAGAGATTACTGCTGCCAGCATGAGCAGCACTTTCCTAAAAGCTCCCTAAAAGTTCATGGCATTTTAAAGCAAGTCCTTGCATGAAGGGGGAGAAGTTTCCAAAAAGGCTAACAATACATTAACAGATCAGACCGAAATGTCGTATTTCAGTGCGGATCTTTTAAAGGAGAATTACCGAGTGATCTACTTTTGGACAAAGTAAGTGCACTCAGGTTACTAAAATTATCTTAACTATCAAGTCGTTAATGCGGATGAGGTCATTATTTCAAGCAGTTGCCCAGGAGCTCTGGAAGTGCTCTACCACACCTTCCTGCCATTGTGCGACTTATCTGTCCTCTCTGCTGATGTTCTTTGAACAATTCTTCTGTAAGCAAAACGAAAGCAGCACTCGGATAAGTTGTTTCTAGACCACGTATTTTAAGGGGGAACAGCCAAGATGAAAACCAGAGAGAAAAGCTGGGTCCTAGTGAGGTTTTGACAGACCTGACTAATTTAGGATTTTACTCTATACATTAAAACCAGTTTCTAGACTGATCTTATTAAGAACCGACATATTACCAAAGTCTTTATACAAAGACTTTTGCTTTTTATTTATTGTTTGCTGAGATTATTTTTTCTGTTTCAATCAGTTTGACTGGTAACATAAGACTAACTGGAGTTTCATTCTCATGGTGAAGTCTTTTCCTTTCTTGGTTTTGACACAGACATGCGACTTTCCAGCACCACAATGGAGTTCAAACGCAAAGGAACACTCCCAAGCATTTAGTATTTTTAAAATGACTTAAACAAGGTCCACGCCTGCCTATGGACCTGGGTAGCACTTCGCACAATATCAGCTGGATCACAAACACAACCTCGAGACGCAACTTTAAGTGCAGCAGAATCACGACTTCAACTTTAGAACTAATCAAGATGGTTTTGTTGGACAGCTCATAAAAAACCCCGTAAGCAGAGTACAACAAGTCTTTTAGGCTCTCCGTCTCTGCAAAGCACTTGGATTTGCCCAAGTGATACTGAGCAACCAGTTCCTTAACATGTCACTGTTTCTAAGAGCGCATTCCTAAGAGGTATCCAGGGTACTTCTCCTCTGAGCAGCCTGGCCAGTAGTACTGGATACATTCTTTATGAACTCCTGTCTATTCACATCTCGCTGTCCTACCTAGATGGTATCCATACGTCATGCTCAACAGCAATCTCGAGTTTGAAAATGTCACATTATTTTTTGATATGTTCATTTTAAGGGTGCTCTTTCAAAATACAACTCAAAAACGTGATCCTCATGAAAACAAGGGAAATGTTCTCAGGCTGAATAACCAACTGTAGCAGTGTCTGACTCCTCTCCAGACTCTCCCCACGGAAGCCATTTCTCATTTAAAAGTGCTCCATGCTGTCATGATCACTTGGCTCTCTGCTGATGTTCTCTTCCTTTTGCTACTCAGGAGTCAGACAGTGGGATGGTGTTGACGTCAGATGAGATTAAAAGCCCGAAGAGGCTGGAAATCCGTTCTTGGCCTTTTGGGATCATGGCTCTAGCGTGAGTACTTTGTGGTGTTTCTTTTTAAGGCGGTGTTCCCTTCAGAAAAGTGGGAAATTGGAAATTGTCTCTGATTTCACCAGGAAAATGGGAAATTGGAAATTGTTTCTGATTCTACCAGGAAAACCAATATTCAGCTTGTGGCTAACAGTTAGCACACAGTACAGTGTATTTCAGGCACGGGCTGAGTTGACCTCATAGTGAGGCGGGTCTTCTTCACCTTCCTATAAAAGTGTAACAACACTAACCCATTTTACTGAATCAAAGCTCAACTTAGGGAATTTCAAAGAATAGCTGCCCAAAATATTAAAAAGAAACAAGTCTGTAGCAAGGAATTCCGTGACTAGTCAGTTAATTAAGCTAATTAAACTTCTACCGAATTGCCTAGAGTTTTCTCTGAAATCTATTGATGAGGTTCCTCTGCATTCATGATTTTTTCCCACCACAGCAACTGCTTGTCCTACGTCAAGTCATTGTTTCTCCACATTAAAGAGAAAGGACTGATGCGAAAAAACTAGTGTAATTTCTGCATAGTACAGGAGAGTTCGCAGGAGAGGGCGTAGGCAGAACCTATTTCAGAGGAGCTAACTCCCTCACTCAGAGAGAAGAGCAAGATGGAAGGAACTTGCCTTGTCTTTTGGGGCCTTAAACCAATTAATTCCTGGATGTTTGAAGGCAGGAGAGGAGGAGAAGGAGGAAAAAGGAGAAGGCTGGAGAGCCTTGCAGCACTACCCAGGAGCATTCACATGCCTCAGGCTCTGCTGGACAGGGGTCTGACTTCAGGAGAGCTGTGTTCAGCAGGACTTCCCCTGTAGCATTGTCCCCTAGTGCTGTCGGGGGATGAGCAGAGACCGAGACACGCTTCCATGTCTCCTACGCACATGCCGGGAGGTTGCTCTACAGCACAGGGCATTGCTATGGAGACCAAACGGCACCAGCTCTAAAAAAAGGAGCTCAAATGTCAGCAGCTGCATTACTGCGGTGTGTTACCTGGGCTGATTTGCCTCTCTTTTCTGCCTGATGCCATGTTGACACAGATCCAACACATACACGCACACACACACACAGCCTCTCTGATAGGATTTAACCTTCTAAAGATTTCTGTCCGTCCCCTCTGACCGCTGCTTCCCCTGCTGCTTTTCTCCTGTTTGGATAAATAGTTGGCAGAAGAAGGTTCTCTCTCTCCCCCTTCCAGGTTTTCTGCGGAAAATCAGAAAAATCAACATCCAGCCAGATGTAGAACCACAACAATTCCATAACAGCCTGTTCTTTCAAGATTTCCAGGAAAACCTTGTGAACTGCTGTCAGGCCCATGGGGAGGGAACGAGAAGTAACACGGCTCTGCTCCCCCGCCCCAGCACCCTCGAGCCACCCCTGAACAGACAGAGGGGTGCTTTTCCTTGGCCACATCCTTCACTGAGTGTCTGAGGTCCTGCTGACCTCCTGCTGACCTATTTTGTCAGCTTCTCTTGTTTCTTGTAATCTTGCAGACTATCACTGGCACAAATAACATTTGTCACGTAGTTGCAGAGCATCCCGATGGCCTCTCCTCTGAGGACATGACACCCCCTGGTGCTCCTGCACTGCTAACTTGAAAAACAAGGACAGTCTAGGAGAGGTCAGAAAGTGCTGCCTTAATAGGGGAGATAAAGCCACCCTTAATTGTGTATCTCCCACTATCAAAAACATTTACCCTGGATCCTTTTCAAAGTCCTTCTTTTCTAAAACAGAGCTGTTCAAAGGCTTAGCGTGTTTTCTAAACCGGGGTGGCTGTGTTTATTATTTTTGACAAAATCTTGCTGTTTATTTATCTTGCATTCACTTCTCTGTCCAGTTTAAAATTTGGCAACACTGCACACCACGGAGCATCAGTGTCAGGAGTTTGTTGAAGATGAATCTGATACTCTGGGCCTGGGGGCACTGTTAGACTGCACTCACCAGTTCTGAGCTCCGAGTGTTTTACACTGCTGGAGTCACAAAGGGAGCTGGAGTGAGAGACAGGAAGATTGCCCGGGCTAATGTCACTGGAGTCAGCATTCAAGGAAGCGCATTCAGTGCAGAGCAGATTTAATGGTGGGATGACTCTGGTGTCAGGCTGCACAATATTATGAGTAATATTAACAAGCTACTGCTTTAAAATTCTCCCAGAGATTCTGTATTCAAGTTAGTGTTTAAAATTAGAACAGGTTTGATGTCTGCTCAGTTGTCCTTCTTCCATCCCTTTCCCTTCTCCCCCCACCAACCCAGTTATCCTCAGCTGCTCTGGAATTCCTTAGCTGGTTCTGGCCCGGTCCCATGACACCAGCTGACTGGGGCTCAGCAGATACGCTCTGGGCTCTGGATGCTGCGTCTGGGTCACGTCACTGAGGGCTCTGCCTTTGCCAAAGCCAAACTGGGCCTCAGGCAAGTCAATAAAATCGAAACAACAGATTTTGACAGGAGCATCAGGCATTCATGTCCAAATACAAGGTGCCTAACAAAACCACAACCCAGCTGATGGGACTAGAATCCTTTTGCACCATCTCAGAACACGGGGCATGGAAATATGTCTGCTCTGTGGCAGAACTTAGTTTCAGAAGATTTTCCTCCAGTGATGAGCGCGCTGAGATAGCAAATGTCCTTCCTGCGTGTCGTGCAGCACCCTGCATTATGACCTGACTTGAGCTCTCCAAAATATAAGTAACTTTGACTGAGTAGCTACTCGGGAGTTACATAAGCCACTTTTTTGTAGGATTATATTATCTGCTTATAGTGACAAGGAGTAAAAGGAGAACTGGGAGAGGCTGCGGTGTGCCCAGCTTGGTTTGGACCACAGTGCTTTTCATCTTGCTGCATTCCCAGTGCTGGAGCTGGTGTCAGGGACAGCTGACAAGGGGGCAGGCAAGGGGACACAAGTTTAATGAGCGTGTGGCTCTGGCCTGTCGGAACTTTCTGTTAGTTGTGCTTTGTATTCAGAAGTGTTTAAGAACAATGAATTCTTGATCCTAACCCCTCGAGCTCTCTGTGCCGCTAGACTACTGATGCACTGATACTGCCGGAGGGGAACTCGGGATTAAATTCTTACTGCACAGAACCCCGTCTAAAATGTATTAAAGCAAACTGTGAATCAGTTATAACTATTAGAAAAGAAAATAACCCTTTTATTTCTTTCATTGCAGAAAAATTAAAAAAAATAATCACTCCTACTCTGTGCCTCATTAAACCCCTATGAAAGCTCTTACAAAGCCCTGAAGCTCCTACACATTATGATGAGATGTGTCATGAGACAAACTGCTCTGCTCAGCCCAACTTCTCATCTTTCCCTGAATGCAGATCCTGAGCAAGGCCAGGATTTCTTCATGGCCACAATAGAATATTAGTTTTTTCTACTGAGGGCAAGATACTTGGGCAACTCCCTGCAAAGCAGTAAGAGCTGCTCCACAGCGCTGGGAGTAAGAGCCGCCCTCAGCACTGCAGCCCCGCACTGGACAGGGTGATTTGCTTACAGCCCTCTCTTTCTCCATGCTCCTCTTCAAGTCATTGACACTGAGATTCTCATTCCCATAACATAAACACCTCCAGTAATAATTTCCCAGCTCTTTGATGATTTCAGTATTTTTCTACCTGTAACCAAAATCTCTGGTTTATACGGTAAGATGAAAAAGTCTCATTAGGTCATTTAGGCCTTCTAGCTATGACAGGCTTATCTTCTCTGGTATCTTCTAAACTACTCTGACACGTCTCCAAAAAACAAAAAAAAGATTGTTAAAGATTACCCATTGTTCAGGCTATCTTTTCCTTCATGTAGTTTAATTCCTCGACTTCTCAGCTTCATCTGTCCTAGGAAATCTGACAAAGCACAGTATAAGGGGGAGCTGTTAATGGCTCTCACCACCCACACCAAAATGACCAAGCTGAGACCTACTAACTGCACTGTGGCCCCACACAGATGCACTGCATGTGCATGCCCCAAGCTCTGTGATGACAAGGCTGCTTGCTACAGACCTGGCAGGCTTCCAGTTAGCAGCTCTGGGTCCACATCAGTAGGTTCCTTCACCCCATTTGCTTTTATGTCTAAGAGACCTGACTGGCACCAGGCTTAGGGATGCTATAGAAATACAGCCTGAAGTGCAGCAGGATTTGCTGGTAATTGTGAATGTCACTCTTGGGTGATTTGCTGTTACCTATTTGCATTCTTCTAATCTTCTAGTGCTGGTTCCTCCAGTGCTTTCATCACTTTTATACTCTCCCCCATAAACCACCCTAGCTTGGGAACCATTCTTCTGAAAGAGAGGAGTCTTCTGCTGAGTCCTGGCTAACTCCAGTCTCAGCCTTTCAAACCAGGCTGAAGCCAGCTCACCACCTTCTGCCAAATGTTTCCCCAAGCAGCACTCCACAGAAACATGCACATTATGAAAGAGGGTCCTTTGGGGCTACAAGATCTGTTTGAGGTCAGGAAATGGCAGTGTCTGGATTCTCACCCTTTCCCTTGCCCTGCCCCAGACGGTGGCACACATTCTTGTGAGGAGAAATGAGGTTTCAGGGTGGTGATCTAGTAAAACGGGACCAGCTGGAGTCAGCGAGCGAACATGCTGCAGCTGAATGTCATGGTGTTCACACACCTCATCCCAGTAGTGTGCCACGGTGAGAATCCTATCAGGCGAGTGGGACTGGGCTGTGACAGGCACAGCGCCGAGCAGGTTTATCACAACGGAACAGCTCTTATCGCCTCCTGCAGCTGCAGCACTCAGAAGGCAGGCAGAGGCAAAAGCAGTAAGGAAATACCTTTTGGGCCAGCATAGTGCCAGCCCCAGAGAAACACTGAACCATGCGGTGGCTAGCTTTTAATGACATCATTTAATTACAGAATCGTTATTAGCTTCTGCAGCTCCATAACTGTGTGATTAATCAATTCTACTGCCTTCAGTCAGAAAATGTTTATCAGCAGGGCTCAGGGAGAATTTTCCTCTCTCATACAGGGCAGTACAATCAGCTCAGAGCATAAAGGGGTTTTCTGTTTTCCTCTGAAGCATCAAGGACTGACCACTGCCAGAGGCAGGACTGGTGTCTGCTCCGGTGTGGCAGTTTCTAGCTAGCAAACGAGAGTTCAAGGACAGACAGACAAGGGATGCTGCAGTCTCCTTTTCCAATGCACAGCCCAAGCACACGCACATTTCTCTGCGCTGGAGCACGAGGGGAGTAGACTGGTGTCTCGGTAATACAGAGCATTAGAGGGGAAAATGCAAAGGCCTTGCATAGCTTTAATTTAGGAAATGCATGTAGCTGAAAGGAATAGTTTTGAAGGTTAATTGCATTTTGGTCTGCCACAAGACAGCTAATGACAAAACTTCCTTCTGACCTAACTCATCAGCGTTCTGTCTTTGGAGCAAATATTAGATGTCAGCATTGAAGAGTTCTTCAAACACCAGCCTGATTTCAGCGATGGGCAGAGTCATTCCCAGATATCCAGTCTGCTGGCCTACAGGAACTGGAACACTTTCTGGGAGCCTACACGGGTCTGAAAAATACCCGTTGTGTAGCCAAACTGAACCCTACTAACATTTCTTTGTCTCCAGCACTCTAAGATACGCAGGCTGGGGGCCAAGGTAAACAGATACTTTCAAGCTTCTCTCTGTCTCCACTGACAACCTTAATACCTGGCAAACTAGAAGCCAGAGCATCCACGGAATTGTCTGACACAAGTCAACAGAACTGAGCAACAAAAAGAAAAATACATAAATAAACAGTGAAGCAAAGTGGTGGTTCCATTGCTCACACCAGGGGAGAATTTATCTCCAGAGAAAGCGCCAGCGTATAGAACGGGGCAGCTCTGAAATGGGCAGCGTACAGAAGAAGTTTCCACTCAAGTTTTTCTCTGGACAGAGAGGAAAAACTTGGACTGTGAAAGCAGAGTGTGCTACGTTTTTGCAGAAGTTCTCAGGGTTACTCTTTACTTCAGAATTTCTGCTCTGCCACTCAAGGTTTGGTTTCAATGCCTTGCACAGCTCTAGAAGCACAGTCACATCAGCTCTAACCCAGAATCCCTGCCTTCACCTTTCAGAAGTCACAGAACCCAAGTTTATTCCGGGCAGGCAAGACCTGTTGTGCTGGATCTTACAGCTCAGGGGTCCTTCCTGGAGACAAAGCCAGAGATGCAAACAGGCTGTGGAAAGCCACCACAGCATGCTAAAATCAGGCAGCTACGAAGCAGCCAGGCTCCCACTGCATCTGATTAGAGTTGCCACTGTTTTGTTTTGCCTGAATTTGGCCGAATGTCTCAGCTTCTGGCTCAGAATGACTGACTTCATGGACTGAGATCCCCAGAGCATCGCCCACCCCGCACCCCCAGGAAGAGATCTACAGGGATAGATAACTGCCAGATGCACCCTGACAGGTTGTTCGATGAGGCTGTGCACATGATCAGCTGCTGGGGACCGTAAGCTCTGCAGCTGCACAAATAAAACAAGTGTCATGAATTATACAGTTCTTTGACGAACTGTTGATTCTTCAGATTTGATCTGGAATCACTAGAGGGTAGCTTTATGCTATTTTAAACACATGTGAAATATATACCCAGAGCACCGCCTCATTGTAAATTCTCCCAGGCACATTCCTAAGTCATCTGAACCAAGACAGGAGCAATGCCATGATCAGTCTGCGAGTGGCACTCATTAAAGGGTCTTCACAAAACGGAGATGTTCAAAAGCCGTTCTCTCACTGGGATCCTTTTGAGAACTAACCCTAAACAACCCAGACCTCTTCCAGTGAATTCCTTGGATGGAAGGAAACAGGCTTAACAGAACTTCATTTTTAAGGCAGCCTATGACTGAAAGTACCTTTTTTTTCCTCCATGAGACCTGCTGTTCCTCAAGGTCACCTTGCGATACAAATCCTCTCCAGGGTTCTCCTGCTTTTAACGCGGAGGTTGCTCCATGTGACATAAGCTGCTTCTCTCCCGCTGCCTTCATCACCTGTAATAGGGA
>NW_010409990.1:0-11557 GCF_000710305.1 Buceros rhinoceros silvestris | reverse complement strand
ACAGCAGCAAATGAAAGCTGGCTCTCCGTAACAGCATCGGTTACGGGCCAGCGGTTGTCACGCTGGAAGGCGCTGCCCTTCATCAGTGGATCACTCAGGAATCTTAAAGGGCTAGAGAATGCAAGAGAGATTTTGCCTGACACAGCAAGACTGTCTTCAACACACACCCTTGCTTTTGGTATCATTTTAGAGTCTGTCATAGATTATACATTATTTCATCCTTTATTATACTTAAACAGAAGTTGTAGCCTTCAGTTCTGCTTTCAGAAAAGTCAAATTTTTACTGACCTGTGTCAGAACAATGAGAGGGAATATTACTGTATGTAGAGGATGAGTGCATTTATAACTAAGATGTATGCAGTGCACTGCAATGTGGGAAGCTAAAAAGACAGGGCTCCTGGATTTACTCCTAGATCTACTTTTAAAACACTGAGTTATTCAAAATTGCTAATTCAGTTCCCTTACCCAGCCTGAGAAATGTCAACGTCTGCTGCAAAGGTAAACTGAAATGGTTTTCGTTGTGGTTGGTTTTTGGCTTTTTTAACGATTTTGACCATTAATTACACATCAATTGCACCTTACGAGACAGGCTCAATGTATTACACTGTTTACTCTCAACAGGCGGAGAGCTGTTAGCAAGAGCAAAGAATCCATATTATCTGACCATGAGCGTGAGGCCGTCAAATACCAGCCAGCAGCCCAGGTAGAAGAGGACACCATGGACTTCACGCTGGAAGACTCTGTTCTCCTTCCGATGGATCCCAACCTGGAATGCCACAGCCCCCCTCCAGATTACAACTCTGTCATTCACTACTCGGCCCCTCCAGTGTAACCCGCCCAAGCCGACACAGGACATCCTGCACCTCTCAGCCACAGCCGATCCTGACATCCCTCCGGGCCTGGATAAAGAGGCTGGGGGAAAACAGAAGGGAAATCCACGGTTCCTATGTTTCTTCTGGCACACCTCTGATGTGAATAGAAACATTTTCAGAGCATCTTCTTCGCTATCTTTAAAGGCCTATTGCAGCCTATGCCCTAAATTTAAATTCTGTCTGTCAGAACCATAAATAGGAGCTGTAACCCAGAGCTGCTTCCACTCCTCCCTCCCCCAGCTGGGACTGTGCACTGGCATTTGCAGATTTCTAAGTTCCTTCACGCACGTTTTACTCCAGAAGAGTCAAGCTAGTTGTGCAAACAGGATTCATTCTCCTGGTCCTGGCCCCCCTCGCCGGGATTGTTCGGGGTAGGACATGCTCCTAGAAATGACCCAGCGCGGGGGAGCAGGTAGCGCTCCTGTATGAAGAGGCAGGCTGGTCTTTTGGGCCATCAAGGCATACGGTCTGGTTAAATCTGTTTTGCTGTGTTTTCTCCTTGCTCGAACAGCAAATGTATTTACCAACCATGCAATGGGGAACCTTGATGGAGATGCATCTGTAAGGATTGCAAGGCAAAGTCGCTGCCTTCACTAAGAACCTTCTTAAGCTTCACCAGACAGAACTTCCCAGCGCACTGACACATGTTTGTGTGAATGCGCATCAAATACTCATTAACCACATGAGAGTTACACTAAACGCACAAACACCCTTGAGGCACCCACGGGGTAGAAGCATTCTTATGTTTCCTTTCTGCACACAAGCTATTTACTTAAAAAAAAGCATTTCCTCTGGATTCTGTGGCCGCTGCCCGGCCCTTTGACCCTGGGAATACCAGCCCAGGCTAAACCGTAAGCATATGCGACACATATTTGTTTCTGACTGTCTTGCCAAGGTAAATGCTAGTATGATTTGCAATGCCCTCTGCATCTAAACCCTTCGTGGGTTCAGGGCACTGCAGCCTGATCACACAGGACTGAACAGATCACAAATTCTCCCTTTTAAGACACTCCCAGTGTGGCTCCCCCCACCCAAACGCTGTGCCTGGCAGGGGCTGTCGGTCTGCGAGGACGTACAGCCAGGTCCCCTGCATATCTCGCCATACTCACAGCAGCTTCAGAAAGGAGCAAAGAATCCAGATCATTTAACAAGCTACGTAACTATCAGAGATGACTTTAGGTATCTAGGATGGGAAGAAGTTTCTAGGCAAGTTGAAGAAGCAAGGCTGAGACTGACAGTCACTGGCAGTCAAGGCTATAACCTTCTAAGTTATAAGCCTGGATCTATCTGCAGAGGATCTTCCAAGGTCTGCACAATCCTTTCCTGTTCTTCTTAGACTTGATGCTGATTTGACTTCTTCAAAGAAAAATAATTTTTCTTCATGATTACAAACTAAAGGAAAGAAAAATCCAGGACTTGCAAAACAACTGCATTACCTTGGTGAAGGCAGCCTGAACACCCTGGCAGCAGTGGAGGAAACAGTTCTGGGTGAGCGGTTCCAGCTGGTTGCATGGAAGTAAACATAAACAAGCCTCAGGTATTATCAAAGGGGGAGACAAATCTCCCAACCCCATCCCGTGGTAACTGTGAATCTGCAGCATCTGAAGTATGGGCTCTCGGGAACTGCTCTTCTCGTCCCCCTTGGCTTCAGAGTCGATGTATTAAGGAAATCACCTGCAGTAACTCCTGAGCTCCTCGCTCACAGGGGACCTGCTAGGTAGCCGTGGTCTGTAGTTGCTTTATGGTCATTTTTGCACTTCTTTGTATTTTCGTACCTATGTGATAAATAGAACTGGTCACACAACAGAAGAAACTACTGGGAAAGAATTCATGTGATGAGCCACAGAAAGCTCGTTGGATGAGTTTTTCATCAAACAGTAAATCAGTTATCTGTAGCTCTGATCAAATAACCAATCACTCCTGATGGAAATAATTTATTCACGTGGCAAAAAGAAGAAAAAGGAGCAGACAGTTTGTCTGGCTTGACTGTTAATGGCATTAGTGTGAGATGGTTTGTTACTGTGCCTTGTTCTGTAGGGTAAGAAAACAGCAACTTTTAAAAACCTTTGCTTATAAACTTATTTTAAAGTAAGTATATGCAGGGAAAAAATCCTGCAGGTATGCTCTGTTGTGAAAAAGAATGGGAAACACGGCTGGGAGAAGTGTCTGCTGCTGAGAGAGCCAGCAGACCACCCTCCCGCTTCGTCAGGGCCGGACTGCAGAGGATTCTCAGAGAGCAGAGGAACACAAAGTGTGTTTCCCAGCTGGAGCCAAGCGGCCACTCTAACGGAGCACTGGCCGCCAGGACCCCTTCTGGGATCAGCCTTCTGCACCACGAGAAATGATGCGGAGGTAGAGCGCAAGTGCTTGAGACACACTTTAAAACACTGGTTGCACTGACAGCCCCCGAAAACTGAGGACTCCTCTGCAGCGGCAAAATCAAGAGCCATCTTGAGCAGAACCGATGGCCGTTTCTTCAGAGAGCAAAGAAACCGCCCAGTCCCGCGATGGTGGCCTTCAGTCCTGGAAGTGGCAAGAGAACGATGTCTGGGCAGCTGTGTTTCCAGTGTGTATTGTGAGTGGAAGATTTCTTCCTCCTTATAGTAAATGTAACAAGCAAAACTATTGCCTGAAAAGTATTATTGAGCATATGTCTTCTATTTTATTTACTAATATTTTGTTTGTCCTCTTCTCTTCTCCCTTAATTTAATTATTGTTCTTTTCTGACATCATGTATATAGGTTACCTGCTAGGAACAAATATAGTGATTCATTTATGGGGTAAAATTTGTAACATTTTAGTCAAAAGAGAAAGAGATACCTGGACATAACAGAGATAAGTATTGTTACTAAACACTTCACTAATGCTTGCAGGCCAGGCTCCAGTTTACAGTACCCTACTAGTGCCATTTCACAGCAGTTCTCCTCGCGGCTGCGAGGATCTCTGGCTCTCACTTATTCTCCACGTTATTTAGCTCCAGTTAGGAAACAGGGATCCGGAGGAACCTGGCAGGTTTATCTCATTCCTGGAAGTGTCACCATGCAGCTCATGGTCATTTCCCTCGCCTCTGTTGTAGTCACAGGCTGATGCGTTGGCTGGAGGACCAGAAGGGGCCAAATTGTTTAAGTGATGTGATGTTTATCATTTTTTCAGACTTCTCAGGGATTCTTAATCAACTCTGTCAGCCACCTGCTTTATCTAACCTGACTGAGCTCAGTGGTATCTGCTCTTCACACGTCCTTTTCCTTTCTTTAACGGTGCTTACTCCAGCTGGTTTTGTCCTCTTGTAACCCCAGAGAGTGAGGGCAAAGGAGCTCACCATAGAGATGTGTGGTCTTCTGTGAGTCTCATCTTCCTCCTAGTCCTTTCTCAAACCATGAGGTTTCTCTTAGGATCTTCCCAGTTATCCTTGCAAGAAGGGGGTCCTAACCGGGATGGGGGGCCTACAACCACCAGATGAAAACCTAAAGCCTGAGCAACAGTCTCAAACAAGACCACTGAAATATGCACCCCCTGAAGATGCAGACATTTAGGACTGCCTGCAGGCACAATCTGCTCTGCTTAAGACATCCCCCCAACACAAACACTACTCTCCAGTCAGAGGGCTTGGGTAACCCAGAGCGGCAGGCACTTCTCTCCTCGGATTTACACTCTTGTATAGGAATGTAGGTGGCGTGTAAGGCTGTCACTGGCCAGCCAACAGTTTATGACTTAACTTCTTCATGATCCTTCATACTGAGCGTTGGCACTGCCTTGTCCTTGCTTTACAATTCTGATCTGGCCCTGTCCCCGCTGTAAGCATGTGGTCTTGGGTCAATGGTCTCTAGCCCAAAACAGCACCAACTGGACAACACTGGGAAATGTTTGCAGGGAAACATCACTAGCAAATAGCTACGTAACAAGACAAAGCATTGTCGGGTTTTCCTGCACAGGAGTCTTCCAGGATCAGTATCATACTCAGAGATCAGCCTATAATTCTTTTCTTATCATAAAGTGAATGGAAAACACAGAAGGTAGCAATAATTCTTCTGTCTCACCCTGCAAATAGTAATGGCCAAACCCTGGGATCCATTTTCCTGTTTTTAAACTATGCCACAAAAAAAAAAAAAACCAGAAAGAATTTTGCTGAGGTAATGACACCAGCACCATCTTAGGAAAGTAAAATTCAGGGAGGACTTCTGGACTTGTCCCTACCAAGTCAGTCACTGGATAGGATGTAAGTGTCGAGCCCAGCACAGGCTTGGTTGTTTGACACGTGTGTTGTTTTCATGCTGTGTTAGCCTAGGAAAGAAAACCTGCTGGACTGGGTCACTTGGGACCCCAGGCAGGTATGATGGTTACAGGAGACTAGCGTGGTGTGCACTGAGCAGTGTCCCAGGGCCCTGCCTCATAACCCTGCGCCACTTCCCTCCTACTCAACTCCTTTTTCCTTAGACCTTGAGTTGTCAAAGCAGCTAATGAAAACTGGGAAAACCCAGTGACTTGGGACCTAAAGAAAATAACACTACAGAATGTTTGTCTGCCATGTTCCTGTCTGTCTGAAGAATGTATGCACTGAAAACGACGCTTTCTTATGTAGTTAAAAATTGTACTGTATCTATTAACCAAAAAAAAAAAAAAAGATTCTATATTTATACAGCCCACGGCTTCTTTGTGTCATCTCTTGGCTCGGAAAGTGTTGTCCTTGAAGCAGAATATAAATAAATAACACAGCAATTTGGAGAGATTTTTACAAGGCATAGATCTCATATTGATTTCTACAGGGGGTTCAAAACTTAGGACGTGAGCCTGCCACGCTGCCAGTGCTCAGAGGTTTCCTACGCTACATCCACTTAAAAGATTCATGGATCTCAGAAAACTCTGGCCTGGTTTGCTGGAGAAATACACAAAACCGCCAAGAACAGCCCATGAAACACAGAGACTGCTGTCCTATGAAATGTAAAATTAATGAATGCATAAATAAATGGGACTGGGAGGGAAGACAGAATCAGAATTCCGCTTTGTAAATAAGACCCACATTCACCTAAGCATGTGTGTAAGTCGGTGCAGAGAATCTGCGGGACATGGCAGCTTCGGGGGGGTGATCAGATGCAAAATCCCAGAGACTGCGTTTCATTTAGCTTACCACGATATTCTAACAAGAACACAGTTCAGCGAGTATTTCCCAACACACAGCCACAGTGACGATACTGAATTCTCACTTAAATAAACTCCACGCTATTGAAATCCAGAATATTCCATGCTCTTATTTTGCAGTTAAGGTCTAACATTTAGGAGGCTGAGGAAGCAGATCTCCTGACACCAGTGCAGAGCACAGGCACACCAGTGCCTCACCAGCTGGCCAGTCTCCCTGCAGTGCTGTTGCCCTCTTTCCATTTTGGTGGCACAGCAGGTAACTAAAGGCAGAAAAAACCCGCTATCCCTGCAGACTTTTCCAGACTGATGAATACCAGTTTCTACTTATAGCTTAAAATAAACACTGTTATTAGGGAAAAAAAAAAGTGCGTTAGAGTTTCAGAGCTGTTCTTCCATTAGTACAGTCTTAAAAGTTATTGGTCTGTGTATTTTGCTAGTCACATTAAAACTATGAAGCACTCAAGTCACTTCAAACATTTTAGTTTCTCCTCATTCCTTGTTCCAAACAGTCCTAGAAATAAGTGTCTAAATTATACATGTCATTTGAAATGTAGCAATCTCCTTTCATCCACATAATGAGCAAGAACATTCTTCTCTGTAAACTATGAAACGTTTGCGTTCCTTATGTAAGGCGTGAGTCATGGTACGCCAGGCAGTACAGCGACTGCTTCATGTATAAATGGTGGAAGGAAAATACACAAAATTAACACTGATTTGCTTTTAGCAAAAACCGTGAATTATTAATCCCGTGCAGCTCACGCTACTCGGATATTGGGGAAAAAAAGTACAACGCTAGTAATCGAGAAAGCAAAGCTTTTCTCCTGGGTCTTGGCCAGGGAACAGAACTTCCAGAGCCTTACTTTTGGCATAAGGATGTAAAAGATTTTTGTTTTTACAGCAGCAGCATGTAGAGATGCAAGACCAGAAAATCTCAGTCTGAAGTATTGGAACTTGAGGTGGTAGAAATCCAAGAAGAAAATTGGGACTAGCAAGAGAAGATTTAAGAGGAAGATGAGCAGATTTTGTGGAGGTCACATTACGGAGCCGAGAAGAGAATCCGGCTGATTTCCAGCCAGGTTCTTCTGCCCTCCTCCCATAACAAGACTTACTTATGGGGGTTTGTAAAGTGCAAAGGCTTTGCAAGAGTGGACAACACTGGCAATTTTCTATGCTTTGTGCACAGTGAGGCCCATGAGGAGTAGGTAATAACCTACTCGTTGTCTCAAAAGCCATGCACAGCCCACAGCTGCCAGAGGTCCTCAGCATAGGTTTGACGGCAGGCAATGCCTGTTTGACGTGGCACACTGCACGGCCCCCTCGGACCGTGCTGAAATGCACTTGCTCTGCGTAAAGGGCAGGTGAGGCCCTACAAGGGCTGTAAATATCACCATTATTTTTAACAGTACTGAGGTCAGTCACGATGAGTTGCAGTTGTTATCATAGCTGATGAGTTAGTATTCATTAAAACTTGGAGAGGAGAAACTCTTCTCTTTAAACTGAAGGGATAGGAAGCAGAATGCAGGAAATCACCGTTCTGGCGGTTCATTTTATCTTTCCTCACCCACAGTGACGCCCAAGTGAGACCTGTCTGTTCCTTCCCTCACTGCAGAGTCACTGAATATTTACTCGGTACCTGCACAAACCACCAGGGCAGAGTAACACGGCTTCGAAATACTCTGATTCTGTATACAAGTGGTCTTTAAGATAGGGCTGTTGCTTCCAGGAATAGGACTGCAGAGTGTTTCAAAACACAAGCTGTTGTAATATCAAATGCCAAATGTCAAGGCAATGAATTAATGGGGACAGCCTCCCAAATTGCCCCTATGCATTGCCATTGACGGTACTGAGGCTGAATGTGTATCTACCCAGAATCCCTGGGGACTGCACCTAGCCCATTCTTCACCCAGTAAAGAAGAAATACCTCCTCTGTGGCTTAAGCTGTGCCCCTTTTAGGTCCAGAGATTTTTCTTCAGAGTGTGGGTTGATTGCAGAGGAGATAAAGAGGTGGCGTTGGTCTGACAGCCCTTCACCAGCCAGTGACCGTGTGTAAGTGAGAGCTTACACCATGCTGTGAAAAAGAAGTATTGCACGTAACCCAGTGTAGGCAAATGCAACCCTCCGTGTTCCGAAGGCTGATTACAGTGAGATACTTCCTGTCCTAGAAAGGGCAGCAACATCTGTCTGCTGGGTGCTCTTGTCTAAACCCATGGTAACGATACTAAAGGATTAAATCCATCACATCTACGCTTTCTAGGGCAATCTGCAGCTACTCTAGCAGTTTGCTCAGTTCAATGATTTCACTTGGAAAAGGATTTGACCCGTCCAAATGAAGAGAAAAAAAGAAACCTATGTCAAATATTGCGAGCAACACTATGAACCTTACGAAATTCAGCAAGGACAAAACTTGCTCTCAGGAAGGCCTATGCCCTTGCGGTAATGTGTGCCAGGGACTGACTGGCTGCGGAATAGCTCAGCTGAAAGGGCCCTGTGGTCTTTACAGTAGAGATAAGCCAAATATGAGCCAGCCGTGTGCCTTGGCAGCAAGGAAGGCCAGCAGCATTCAGGGAGCACGGCCAGGGGAAGCGATTATCCCCCCCTACTTAGCACTCATTAGGCCATGTCTAGAATACCGCATTCCCCAGCAGCACAAGCAAGACACTGGTAACTGGACTGAGTTCAGCAGAGGGGCACCAAGACAATCTGGACTTGGACACTTGCCTGTGTGAGTTGAGGCTGAGGGAGCTGGGCTTGTCCAGCCTGCAGAAAGGACAGCTTCAGGGGCACCTAACACAGCCCCCACATGCCTGCGATGGGGCCGTCAAGGAGGAGATGGACTCTGCACAGTGGTACACAGTAGGAGGAAGAGAAATGAGAGACAAATTGGAATGAGAGGTGCAGGTATGGACATACAGAGGGACTTCAGTCTCCACAACAGTCAAGAAGTAGAGCGGGTTGCCCAGAGAGGCTCAGACACACTCTGTGCAGGAGGGTTGACTACAGACCTCTTGAGGTCCTTTCCAACCTGAATTACCCTACAGTCAAGTCACTGTTTCTAATGTCTGTCTCTGCAGTCCAATTACCAGCACAAAGTCTCCACACCAAACAGGTCCAGCCTTCCCAGCTCTCGGTGATTAGTTCACGATTCGGTTAGTGAAGCAACTCCCACATGCAGGCCTGGGCCTCCTGCCCTTCCAGGCCACTGCGCATGAGCAATATTAGCCTGACTTTTCAAAGCTAGGACGGCCCACTTGGTGATCCTCGGGGCCAACAGAAGAAACCTGGGCACCTCTGGACACTCAACTGGGAGTGGCAGTTGTTTATTTTTAAGCTGGACCGTTGTCACAGTGAATTCCTCAAAAACCCAAAGGTTAATTTGCTTTTCATGACTATGTGTTTAAAAAAACCCCAAGAACTTTATTCTTTCCTGGGAGAGTTTTGACCTTTTATTCATGTATATTTTTCAAATCCTGCCTTCCTCTGTTTACGCCCCAAGCTAGAATGTCACAAGCCATCTCAGCACGGAGCAGAACTACAAAGACAAGCAGGGGTAAAGCAAGGAGAGCAGGTGGAAGGGGGTGAGAAACACTAATGTGTGGATCAAGGTAATGGGCTTCCTTAACCATGTCTGCTAAAAAATGTGGGATGCACAGAATTTCTTTCCCCTCTTTCCCCAAAGCGTCTGAAAGAAGCAACAAACCACCCTCATGAAACGATGTCAAGATAGTGGCGTAACACGACTTCACAACCCCATGAAAGAAGGAGCGGATGGTGAACTGAAGCCAAAACATTATCTCCTCAGGCACTAAAATAGCTAGATCGAAATCTGAACCTCACAAATGACTCCTTGTCTATGGGATGGATTGCTTCTAAACTCCAGGCTGCACTGGAGGTTACACCAATAACTCCTCCTGTTGTCAGGATGACTCAGACCACGGCACTGACACCTATTGACTCAGCATCCCTCCATTGCCGAGTGATATTTTTGTCTGGGCTGATGCAATGCTGTTTTGCCTTGATGTTGATCTTTGAATCTGTGAGATCCCTGATGCCTTTGGGATTTCATAATAAATGGGACATGTCAATGGATTGCCAAGAAAAACTGAAGTTGACTTCATCTCCATGCCTTCCCTTCGTACCATCATTTCCTTCAGAAAGAAAAGGCTAGGGAATGAGAAGAACACACGTGCTCTCCTTCCAGTGACGCTAAGGACAGCTTTGGAGCTGGCCATGACACATTGCTGCTCTCTGGTTTGTGAGTGAAGGACCCATTTCTTACTGGTGCCAGGTCCTGCTGCACCAAACTTCCTCACGGCGCGGGGGGCTTCCTCTGCAACATGGAGAAGGACCGAGTCTGCAGTTCTCTGCTCTGATGCCTACACACCTTTCAGTCAAGGGAAGAAAGAACATCCCCAGCTAACAAAGACAGAAAACTAGATTCCAGATGTACGCAAGAACAAATTTCACTTATTCAAAGTACAACCAGAAATTTTCTCCAGACTTGAGCAATCCATGGCTCTTTAAGCAAAAAATGTGATGTAATACTGCCCTAAATCACGCTAAGTAGTTCCATCCTCCTACTGTTAATCCCAGGAGTGGTATAATTAACAATAATCTATTTCCCAAGACTTCAGCTAGTATTTAGGTGACAGGGAGAGTTTTTTGTTTAAGCAAGACTAATGCTCATCTTTTTTTTTTCTATTTTAATCTCATCCAGTAAAGAGCAACATTTTTAATCGGTTTAAATACTAACTACTAACTGAGTAGTCCGTAAGTAAAAAGAGAAATGGAACAGAGTACGCAAACTCTGTTCATGCTCTCCTACTCCGATCTGATATAGTGGGAAAAGACTTGAAAAGGGGAGGAAGTACTCATGGTACCGTAAAAACCCGAGCAAAGGCAGAAGAACCTTGGTACTATGACACTAATAAATTTTGCGTGAATCTAGGATTTGGTTAAGTTCTCCTGACACCGAGCAGACAGAGCTGCACTGATACCTGGATTAGTGTAGAGTCAGACCACTTGGTTCTCTCAGATATAGTCCATGATTTGCCCTTCAGAAAATTCACTCCTTTTTGGTTTCTATGCAAAGTGCTCAGCAACGGTGCTACAGAAAAGAGTATGTCAGCTAAAGGGAAAACCAGAATCAACTCCCACTTATTTCCTCAGCCAAACATTCCCTTCCGTTGGTCCTCCTTTTCCAGCAGCAGGGCCTCCAACTCAAACTGACAGCAGAAGCTTCTCAGTGCTCACCAAGGAGAGTGAAAAGTGCTTGAAGAGCAGTTCAGAAGAGAGTGCACATCAATGGGACCAGAGCAACGTTTCTGTTGGCCTGCAGGAAAGAGACCAGCAACTAAACTCCAACACATCATCTCCCCATTCCTTGTTTACTCCTTTTGACCTGGGTTAGGTCGTAGCTATTGCTCTGGAAGGATCAGGGATATTTTTGATTATTACTGAGAGCTAAAAGATTTTCTCTTGATCTGTGCTGATATTTCAAGCACATAAACTATGTTTGTTACATAATCTGTTTTCACACCAAACCCGCCCCC
>NW_010409989.1:7713-11956 GCF_000710305.1 Buceros rhinoceros silvestris | reverse complement strand
GGCCGAAGACGCTATGGGGGTGAGGAGTGCCGGGCTTTTGACGGCTTTTTCCGGCCGTTCTGGGATGAGCCAGTGTCGACCCACGCCGGGAGTTGTCACGCGTGCTGAAGGCTGAAGATACAGTACTGCGTTTGCAAAGGCCGTGCTGGTGTCCCTGCAGGGCAATGTGGGAAACGGGGGTCTGTACTCAGGGTACGCCGTGTCTTGGGTTGTATCGCCTTCTAGTGTCTCAGGGAGCCATTTCCCTGCTGGGTACCACCTGTGCATGCACAGCAGTCAGGAGATGTCACAGTAGTCTTCCTGCTGCTAAGCCTACTCTGTGAATATTACCAGCTAACATCAATGACAGCCTGTGTTTTTAACAGTGCCAAGAGTACCCAGATCCATTCAGAACAACAGGAACCTGCAGCTGTCTCCAGGCATGGAAGCTAGTGATGCATGTAGGACAACTGCATCAAACAAGCGAGTCTTCTGATCACAGGTCTGGAAGACAGCAGTGGCCAGAACTTTAGAAGTCTGTTTCTAGCTTCTTGTCTTCACATACACCATTTCAAGCTGCAGCTTGTTTGCAGCTGTACCTCTGATCTCTTTCAGGTCCTGGGGCCTGCATATGTGCCCTGAGATGCCAAGATGATATGCGACCTGTGTGACCCCTGACTTCAGGGTCATTTTGGCATACTTTCAGTTCTTTCCAAACTGTCTTTTGATTTCCAATATGAAGGCCTTAGTATTTGCAGAGAAATTACTTGTCTCCAGCTATTTTGTCCTTTCCTGCTTGTTTTTCCTGAAACACACATTCACTCTAACATGTAAATTTATGGCAGAAGCACTCAAGTAAGCACATTTAAGTTTACTGATTGGCTCTTCCTCTGTGATGAGATTTACAGCTATGCGCAAACAATTCAACAGTAGTCACCATGACTATTGCTGAGAGATTTTTTTAACTTGGGATCAGTGTGCTATGCTGATACCTGTTTTAATTAAACCCTTTATAGCCATGGTAGTTTAAAATTTTTGGCATTCTGTTAGCACAGTGTGTTTCTAGCTGCTCAGTTTATCCTGTTATATATCTACAAGACAGGATGATTAATAAAGCATCAGAAGAAAAGGAAGAACAATAAAGCAGCAACAAAAGACTTCAAAAGAGTGGGCACTTGTAGAATCAGAAACCAAGAAGGTACTTCGTTAGTTTGCTGTGAACCATATGTTGCTATTTTCCCCCATTTTCCACATGCTTACATACCTGCTTGATTTTTCTTCACAATTTAAACTATGACTTTTTTTATTGTTAAGGTCTCTGCTTTCTTTATCTCAGAAAAGTACCATATTTTTTCTGTCTGCAACCTAATCTGAAACCCACCAGTGTTACACTCTTCTACTGAAGTCTCCCACAACACGTGTTTCCAGCTTTTACTGCTTCTCAGCATTGAAATATTCACTTACAGATTTTCTTCTCCCAGGAATGCATTATGGAGCATGTGTACGCCTACACATAAATATATATGCAAGTATATGTTTTTTAAACACGTTTGCCAGTTGTAGGAGATTTCAAAAAACAATCTGTATTCAAATTTCCCTGTCTCAGATACTTGACTTCGAAAATTTCTCCATTGTTGACAAAAAAAGGACTTTAGATTTGGAGCTTGGGGCTCACCTTTTTTCCCCGAGACAACACTATATGGAAAGAAAAACCCAAATTCCCTTGGGCTTCCCCAAGCCCAAATCTCTTCCTACAGTGCTTTTACTCTTTAGCAGATATTTTTCATCCTGCTTCTCCAAGTCTCACTTTCATTTGTCTGGCATGGGACCATAACCACCTACTCTTCTGATGACTAATCCACTTCCAGAATGATGGACCTTTGTTTTGGGTTGATACAAATGTAAGTTCATTTATTTAACTCAGTTGTTCCTTTGGTACTGTATTATGTTGCACTATGGAATATTCAAATCTGCCAGGAACTGTGTCTGCTGGGCTACTTCCATGTTGGCTTTACCTGTCAGCATAAGGTCTCTATCTTTTGCTTTTCCTGAAACTTTGCAGAAGCAGGAGCCCCAGCACATGAGAAGTTCTTCAGCCTGCTCTGAAAACTAAACAAACACCTTCAGACAAATGACACTTGTAGGGACAGTCAAGTGTTCTTGTTCTGGTCCCATGTGCCATGTGAGTTGAAGTGGTGATTTCTCCAGCATAGTGGTTTAGGCCCAGCTGTCAACTAAACACCAGATGGCCACTCACTCGCTCCTACCCCTGTGGTGGCATGGGGAGAAGGATAGGGATAAAAAGGTAAAACCTCATGGGTTGAGTCAAGAACAGTTTAATAGGACAACATGAAGATAGAAGAAGTAGTAAAAATAATAAAAACTAGTAAAAATATAAAGTGAGTGATGCACAATGTAATTGCTCTGCACCTGGAAAATTATGCTCAGCCTGTTCCAGAACTGTGAACCCTCCTTCCCCTGGCCAGATCCCACACTTACATACTGAACATGGTGTCATATGGTATTGAATATTCCCTTGGCTAATTCAGATCAGCTCTCCTGGCTGTGCCTCCTACCAGCTTCTTGTGAAAGTTAACTATTCCAGCTGATCCCGGAAGATTATCTATACCATATCTATACCATTTATGTTGTGCCCAGATATTACACTTTCCAATTAATCATCACTACTTTCACTGTCTTTTACATGCACAGAGAGGTATCATTCCCTTAGCCTATGGGCCATATCTCTAACAGGTATCTTAAGCTCATTTAATCCATGACTTTGGGGCTCCATCTGTGGTAACAGTCAGGGCAGGAGGAATGATGTGTGATGTTTGATTGTTGTATGATGCATCTGGAGTTCATGGCTAGTGTATTTGGTGCAGCCTATGCCCACAGCATGCCAGTTTAAAGTGCTGGTCTTGAGGAAGTTGCTGAGTGACAGTTGCTGAAGCCAGTTCAAGTTCAATCACCATTGCACTTTGTTCAGTTTCATCAAAGTCCATTATTCAGTGATTTGGGTGACTCATACTGTAAAGCCTTCAATATGGAATATAGCAACTGTAGTAGTGATGACATACAGTGGCACGGTTATTTATCAAGTAATTTTACACAGTTTAATTGACTGTCTATTCTTACCCCAAAATCAAATCTCCTTCTCCATCGTTCGACATCACCCACCAAGTGCACCCAGATCCTTGAGCAAAAGCAATCTGTGGATGGGTTTGCCTTTGTCCAAGGTAGGACTAACCTAGACTGATTTCCCTGACATTGGTGCTGGAGTGGGGCAGGGAGGAGGGACACAGGAGAGCGATGCAGTCCTTTTAACCTCTGGCATGATGTTCCAGCTTGCTCCGCACTCTCACAGGTTTTTTGCTCTCCCCCACCTCCAGGAGGAAACAGACCGGATGCTTCAGTCCACGACTGGGGGTTGTCTGCTCCCAGGGTCGCCTCTCCTAGCATCGAGCCGTGTTCTGAAGCTCAAAGTCACCGCATTCCTCGGGGTGGGTGCGTGGGTCTCCTTATCCCCGACACCCTTTTCTCCCCCGCCGGTGATTAACAAAGTTAAGAGTTCATTTGCTGTAGATCAAAGGAAGAATTTAGCCTGTCCCAGCATGTATCTGCGGGCTTCTGTTTACCCAAAGACTGGTGCAGCTGCTTCTCTCCTTCCCCTCCAAAACCAAAGAGCATACCGAAACCGAAAAACATTCAGCCTTTAAATAGTATTATTCGCAGAGGCGTTGATTGACACGGCTGGGTCAGGGACCGGCAGCAACCTTTTCCCCCCCAACCCCCAGCTACATAACAGCTCCAGAACACAGGTACCAAACCTCCTTTTGCGCCCAAACAAGGTGGGGCAGCCACCCTTCCCCTGGAGCCGAAAACTGTGCCAAATCCTAAACCATGACTATCCCCAACACCAAAACCCCAAGGGTCAGCCTTGGGTCTCCCTGGGTGCTTTCTGCCAAAGCCCATTTTTAACATCTTGTCCTGCCCAGACTGGTCCAAGGGCTACTGCGTGAACTATTTACTGTTTAATTTGTTCAAACACTTGTTGCTCAGGGCCCCATCTAAAATTGTTCTTCTTTCAAGTCACTTGATAGAGAGGGCTCACAATCAGACTTAAATTTGGAATATGCATCCTCCAAAACCCCATAATGCCTAAGAAAGCTTGTGTTTAATTTTTGCTAGTTACTGGAAACATAGCTGCTATTTTCCCCCTCCAGGACTCCTGTTCTTGGCAGGGCCCGGCCGCCCTGTGCCT
>NW_010409989.1:0-7684 GCF_000710305.1 Buceros rhinoceros silvestris | reverse complement strand
ACTCAGGGTGTAGAACTGTATGCCATGCTTTGTTCTGCATGGGTGTATCCACTTTTCACTCATTTATGAGTCACCATCTTTATGTTGTACGTAGTATGGGAGCCTCTTTCAAGGGCACCCCTTTGTCATTGGGAAAGAGCTTGTGTGCCCTTGTGAGGTTGAGAGCTGTGCTGGTGGTGGCATATGCCTCCAGTAGGGTCTCCCAAGCCAGACAGGTCTGAACTGAAGGGTCACACAAAGTGTGTCCACGGGCAGGATGGGCTCACTAGTCTTCGGGCAGTCATCCTAGGAGAAGGACAACTCTAACTCCCCATCACAGAAGGGTCCTCTGAGAGATCAGGCAAGGTGGACAGCTGTTCAATTTCCCCTGTATCCAAGGCAGCTTTGCCGAAGGCCCACTGGTATGCTTTTGAGCCCTTGAAATGCCCCATCGTGAGGCAGCCTATAGCAGGGATGCATGAAGCCTGCAAGCCAGTTGCGATGGGGTATTTATGCCATTCATTCCCAGTTAGACTCACTTAAGCTTTCAATACAGTTAGCTGTTGAGTTCTCCTTTCACTACAGAAATATATATGCATTTTGCCCCTTTATAGCTTGATGGCACTAGGGTACAATTGTGCACTGGTGTCCACTAGAGCCTTATACTTCTCTGTGGGTCTGACATGCCAGGTCATTGAATCCACACAATCCAATAAACCTGGTTGTCTCTTTCTTTTACTTGCCAGAGACAGGGCACCTCTTATCCTGGACATCGTGTTTGTTACTCATTGTTGGTGAACATGAATCCCTTCAAGAGGATTGTAAGTGACATCAGCCTTTCTACTCTGTCTAGCTAACTGCCCACTGGAAACTGCAGTGGCATTTTTCCAGGAAGAATGCCCTTTTGTGATTGTTTTTCCTTGCAATTTACATACCTGCTCCTCTAAATTTGATGTAAATTTTTTTATCCCACTTCCTTGTGTCCTATCTGTGGTCACGCAGATAAAACCTCAGGGCACCCCATGGTGTGTACCTTCTATATCCTCTCTCTTGAGCAGATGAATGCTTACTTCTAGTAGGAGATATAGGCCCCCACATAACTTACCCTAGAATAGCTGAAACTCTCAGAAGAGTTTCTTGACTAGCACGTCTGGCAGTTTCTCCAGAGCTGAGACGTGGGCCCCCAGGGAGAAAGCAAAACTTCCTTTGTATTGCTGGAGTTGGCCAGATGCTTCATCCACTGTTTGTCCTTCACCTTTTTTCCAGGACATTCCTGCCAATGATTTGATATATGATGGTAGTGCACTTTATAGGAGCTTCCACCACATGGGTTGTGTGCATTGTACTTCTTCTGGATCTGTGGACAATTGCTTGTTATCTGGATCATTATAAATCACCTCCAGCATAGCTAATTCCCTCAGATACTGGACGCTTCTCTCCACTTTCCTGGGTGACATATAACATCTTCCTTGAAGGGTTACCTTTCCTTCATGCCCAACAGAAGAGCCTGACAGAGGCTGAGGACTTGTGTTTTCTTTCCAATCATGTTGTCAATGCCCCCTTCCCTAGTCAGGGATCTCAGCTGCTTGGCTTCCCTACCCTGTAATTCCAAGGTACTGACCCTGTTATCCCATCATCGGAGCTGCCAGATAACAATGTGCTTGCTTGGTTGACAGCTGAAGTCCTTTTGCGTACCTTGCAGCTCACTCAGGAATAGGAATTGGTAATTATCTCCGTTTCTGCCTCTTTCTCCTATTCTTGCGATGACCCTGGTTCACTAAGCAAGTGGAAATTTTTAGTGTATTTCTTCTTCTGTATACAGGCAACTGATATTGGCATAAGGTGGTTCTCGTGATTCAGCTGTAGTGCCTGTCACTGGGCTTTGAGTAGCCACAGTGCCTGTTGCTGGGGTTGGGATAGCTTGCAGTTCTTGTCATGAGGGTTGGAATAGCTGCAGTTCCTGTTGTTCTGTTTTTCCTCCCTTACCCCTGAGCATGCTGCATAGTACCAAGCAGTGTTTGGTAGATACTGGCTACGGCCCAGCACAGTGCCTGTTTGGAATAGCTGCAGCATTTTCCATTCAAATCCTGTATCACTTCATCAGGGGTCCTGTAGTTGTTTGGGAGTAAAGTTCCAAGGCATTGGAGGTGAGAATTTTTCTAGATACCTGCCCATATTCATGCCATGCTACCCATGACTATCCAACCTTGGGGCAGATCTCTGGGTGGTATTTTTAAAAAAACTTTATGTAGCACTAAACAAGAATTGAGAAGCATTCACAGACAGTAATAAGAGCACGCTTTCTTTAACTTGTTAAGGATATTCAGAATTCTCAAAAACCGTTGTAATTAGCCTGAAGGAGAAAGGGGAGGTGAAAGAGCAGGAAAAAGTACCCCCCCACACCCCCGCCTTCTATTACCCATAGATTGAGTGCAATTGCTAAGAGGTTCTCAGAGGAACTGCCCAAGGTACAGCCATGACAACAATGCCACATACAAATATCAGCTTAACCTCATGACCAATGATGTAATTATATCATAAGTCAATATTAACCAGTACAGCAAAACGATAGTACTGGTTCCTTTCCCAGTGGTGATAAACATCACTGCAGCGAATACAGTGGATATAAGAATTTACATAACACCACCATGTGTTTGTAAACTAACATTGTCACCAGCGACTATTTAACTAATATAAGAATTGTGGATGGCAAACATTTTAACATGCTTTTGTCAAATCTTCAAGGCCCACTTTGGGTGCCAAGAAGGTCTGTTGCTGTTCAGGCCCAGCTGTCAACTAAAACCAGACAGCTGCTCACTCAGTCCTCCCCACTCTGGTGGGATGGGGAGGAGAATTGGGAGAAAAAGGTAAAACCTCATGCGTTGAGTCAAGAACAGTTTAATAGGACAACACGAGAAGAAGTAATAATAACAACAAAAACTAGTAAAAGTATGTCACAGCTTGAAATCAGAAAGCTGGAATTACCAAAACATTTTTTTTTCTTTTATGACTTTCTGTAGCTTCGGGGGAATGTGAACCCAGGCTACACAAAAGAGTTTAAGTGGTTTGCATGTTCAGGCTTGTTTAGGCTTCAAAGAAACCAGTGAAACACAGGTCTTAAACTAAAGGGGTGGAACAGAAGTGGTTTAGTGCTTAATGCAATTAAAACCCGAAATCAATCAACTAAAGTCAAACAGGACTGATGATGAGAGAGAGATGAGAGAGAGGTTAATAAATACAGAAATAGGTATATGCAGATACATTCTCTTCCCCCGCATTGAATCCACATCCCTGCTTAACAAACAAAGACTGTGCCACATGGCCAGTGTCCGAAGCGGTGGTGGTGGTGCTGTGTTTGTGTGGACGGGGAGGAGAGCCACAGTGTTTAACCTTTGAGGTTCCAGTCCAGAAATGAACTGCCCAGGCAAAATTTTGCAAGAGAGTCTTTCCCTCTCACCCCTCATAGAAGACAGCTCCATGTCCTCTTTTCCACATTTGTGAGCAGGGGTAGTCATCTATCGGGCAATGATCCAGCTGCATCTGCCTTGGCAAGATGGCTTTCCATCATCACCCAGCTTATGGGGACAGTCTTTCTCTCTACCCTTGGTGGTGGATCTCTCGATATGGGGGCACGGACTCCCTTTCCACCACCTTGAGGAAACGGGAAATTTATCTGTGAAAAGGTCTTTTACTGCCACATGGAGAAAAACTGCATCTCTCTCTCTGATAGAAATCTCTCTGTGTCCTGTTCTAAACTCAAATGCGCATGCCAGGGCAGTATCGGAAAGCTCGGCTTTTTATACGCTTAGTTGCTGAGGTGCTTGATTGATATGTCTTGACTCCAATAAGAAGCTGAGAGGGTTGGCACATTCTCTTCCCAAAAGTCGTGAGAAAGTCTTTCCCATAAAAGGAAAGGAAGAGACAGGGGTCTCAGCCCTGCTGATGCCATCTAACCTACTACAAAGTATAAAGTGAGTGGTGCACAACCATGCACCACACAGAACCCAGTGCTCAGACCCTTGCAGAGCTGTGATCCCTCCTTCTCCTGGCCAGATCCCACAGTTATATACTGAGCATGGTGTCATATGGTGTCAAATATTTCCTTGTCTAGTTCAGGTCAGCTGTCCTGATTGTGCTCCCTCCCAACTTCTTGTGAAAATTAATTCTATCCCAGCTGAACCCAGTACACCTTATATACCAGCACAGGCTTTGGAGGTGCAGTTAAGTACCCCCAAGGTGTCTAGGCTCTTCACCAAAGTAATTTGAACAGCTCAGTGTTATGTGCCTTTGTCTCAGCTTCTCTAGTTGAAAGGTCACTGTTACCCTCAGACAGGCTCTACAAACATCACTGTATAGACACAACACCTAAGTGTAAGCCTATGCAGGAGGGGTATCTGAGAGATGCATAAAGTGAACATTTGACAAGATTTTCCCTTCCTATCCCTTGGCTCAGAGCAGCAACAGGTCATTTCTGTGGTATGGCCACCACTCCTTCTCTGCTTGAATGTCAGACGTGGGAAAAGGTTGTATTCTCCTTAATCTTGACTGAGCTTGTGGGTCACTGAAAGTTATACAAGTTATTTGGGCCTGAGTGCTTATTTTCTCACACAAAACCAGACCTTCAGGTGTATCATGGGCTAAGGCTGGGCCAGCTAGACGAATGACAGATGCTCTCAATTATGTCCTTTCCACTCCCAAAATGAAAGAGAAAGAAGATAAGGGAGAGACTTACGGATCAGAAAACAAAATTAAAACTGCTTTGATGAAAATAATAACAATAAAATGAAATATATACATATATATATAAAGCCAATACTGAACCCAAACCCTCTGATGGCAATTTCCATGCCAGTTTAGGGTCTCCTGTCCTGTTGGCTCCTCCCAACAGGATGCAGCCTCTTACTGACTGCTCCTCCAATGTGCAGATTAGCAGTGACCTTGGTCTCCATAGGAGCAAGTATAGCAAGGGACTTTTTCCATATCAGTCCTTGGTAGTAACTACAAGCGTTCTCACTTCTAGAAGCAGACACTGTCTGCAAAAATATGCCATTAACTTCAGAAAGTGCAGCTGGTTAGCAGAAACTGAGCTGAAAAGTAAAATCTCTGAACAGAACTAGTTATGTTCTAACTCAAACCAGGACAAGGTGCCATATAATGGCCTTGTCTTCTAGTCTCTCCTTTAGGGAACAAGTCTTGGTAAAATGCTGTTGCCCAATGTCCATTCAGTCTACAGTCTAAAAAATTACTACATTTGAAATAACATTTTGTTGAATTTTTATCAATTCGGCAGAAGTTTTAATTCCTCCCTCTCTTCCCTCCATTTGATGAGACCAGTGGCTTCGGGATGGCGGAGGAATTCCTCTTCTGAGACACAGGCTGCATGGTGAAGTCAGACTGTGCTGCTTGCATTGCTGGCCAGTTGGACAGCTGGCACACAGCTGACAGCAGCCCAGCTCCTTGGTAACGAGAGGGGGGGAAAAAAGGCTTTGTTTTTGTATAGCAGTATGGGATATTAAAATGAGGAATAAGATAGTGATATATGGGGCATACACTGATGGCTTCAAATACCCATGGTGTTCTCCACAACCCTTCACCTACCTTTCCTATTGGAAGGCAGATAGCACCACTTTTTCCCTGCTGATTTTTTCTGGGCTTTCAACAACATGTCACATGTTCACGTGATCTCCATTTTGCACTTTATACAGTCTGGAGTCCTCTGCTTGGCTGAAGTATGGAGGCTTTGGGCATGGAGGAAACTAAAATTTGGCCTGGAAGTTTTGCTGAAGGTTTCTTCTGTTCCTGTGTTTGAATTCAGAGTGTTGAGCTGGTGTTGTAGGAATTTGAGAGTAAATGTTAGCTCCTCTGACCCCTTCTAGGATATACTACTTCTCTACTTTGTGGTAAGGAGGGATAGAAGGCACTTTTCAAGAAACCTCTGATTAAATAATTAACCTTGCAGTACTAGCTTTTTGTGTTCTACCCTCCTCTTTGTTCCTTTATTTGACTCCAGGATGTTTCTGTGAAAATGGCATGTGAACAAAATCTGCTCAGAAAAGAGCAGACAGTCTAATATAGTTCGTGCAGGTTCAGTTACAAAAATGTTGCTAGAAACACTGCAGGAACTCAGTATAACAATTTGGACAGTAAAGTTACTGAAGGAGAAAAGAAGAGTCTGAACTTCCAGAATGACAGAAAAAGAGGTGGTTTCTACCAACCATTGCTGTGAGGTGCTGTGGACTCCTTAGGCCAGCTGCAGCCTTCCACTGTCCCTTTTCCACCCCTATCTAAAAGCCTGACCAGACTGGCTGACTGGAATAGAAAGGGAGTCCTGGGCCCACAGCTCTGGGTTGAGAGTGGCAAATGAGAAAGATCTGTGTGGAAAATCCCTAAGCTTGCAGGCTTGGTAAGACCCAGTAGCTTGTTCAGATTCAAAAGAATGATCATTAGCTCACTCGTACTTAAAAAAGAGGCCAAAGCTCCATCCAAAAGTCCAAGGGTGTTAACATGGCAGAGGCACTTGAGTTTCTATAGCTACTGGCATAGTTAGCTAGCCACACCTCATTGAAAGTAAAATCCATAGTATCTGAAATAAAACCTTTCTGCTACCAGGAGTAAAACTTCACATTTATTTACATGTCCACAACCTGTTACAACATTTTGCAAAATCAGATCTTGCTTCTGAGCCAGGTTTTGGCTGTCCTCTGCTGTAATTCCAATAAAGTGGCTGTATGTAAAAGGTTCTCAGATTAATGGTTTAGTGCACAAGCTATATGGTGTCAGAGGAAAGCATGTTTACTCCTGCTTTCCTAATTTCAGAAGTTTCATGTTCTGTCGGACCTGTAGGATCCTGCACAGATGGAGCTCAAGGAAGTACATATATCGGTAGTTATCCTCTAACTGTTCTGACAGCATTGAACTCAATTCTGCTGCATTTTTGTGAAGCAGGACTCTGGGAACACTAGGTTTGTGTAGCTAAATATGTATGGAAGCAGGCTGGAGGTAGAACTGGTTTGAGATGGCATGGGATGTTTACCTAGAAAACAAGAAGAGCCCATCTGGTGTCCTGTATCTTTGTGTAGCTAAATATGTATGGAAGCAGGCTGGAGGTAGAACTGGTTTGAGATGGCATGGGATGTTTACCTAGAAAACAAGAAGAGCCCATCAGGTGTCCTGTATCAAAAAAAAAAAGGTCACATTTTGCTCACAAGTTTTTACTTGGAAAGATTGCCAATCCCCATATACTGTGTTTGCTCAGATTGACACGTGCTCTGGTGCTAGAAAACACAAATCATAGGGTTGTAGAATGGTTTGGGTTGGAAGGGACCTTAAAGATCATTTAGTTCCACCCTCACTGCCATGGGCACGGATACATTCCACTAATCAGGATGCTCAAAGCCCCATCTGATCTAGTCTTTTACACTGTCAGGGAACCCTCACTGCCATGGGCACGGATACATTCCACTAATCAGGATGCTCAAAGCCCCATCTGATCTAGTCTTTTACACTGTCAGGGAGGGGGCATCCACAATGTCTCTGGGCAACCTGAACCAGTGTCTCGCCACCCACCCAGTAAAGAATTTCTTCGTAATATCTAATCTGAATCTACAGTCTTTCAGTTTAAAGCCATTACCCCTTTTCCTATCACTACCTAATAAAGAGTCTCTCCCTCATCTTTCCTGTAGGCCTGTCTCGGTTTGAGCTGAAA
>NW_010409988.1:0-8062 GCF_000710305.1 Buceros rhinoceros silvestris | reverse complement strand
TTAATGTCTTTGTTTACAAGTTGGGGTTTGATGTGTGCGGGTGCATAACTATATATGCTTAACAAGGAAAGGTCAACCAACCTTTGTCTAATGAATACATCTACAGTCTTTAAAGCGACTTACTTCACTAGCAGACGTGCATTTTGGGGCTGCTGCAGAAAAAACACAAGAATCTGTTTCTTCATAAGAATATTATGAAAGGGGCTTATATTTGGCCAGACCTAGCAGCAGAGATTTATAGCAACCCCAGCAGAAACACACCATTCTTGTACTGTCTTGAAACCGCCTATTTTCACAGATGATCAAGCAAACAAAACCTGTGTGATTACTTAATCAGCTGTGAGAAACTTGCTTTGTGAATATTACACTATAATCCACTGTTGTGAGGGGCTTTGTCGTGCTGTTCAGTCTCCTTGCTGCTCATCACAGCGCTGCTCTGATGAAATCACAGGGGCAGTGACTAATGGCAGAGCTTTCCCAGTTCAGTTTTCCGCTTTGACATAAATTTTCTGAGTGATCCTGAGCATTTCCTTATGTTGTTAAGTTAAGCAGGCAGCTGAAATAAGCTTCTGTTGCTTTGCGCTGCAAAAACAAATAGAAAGCACCTAGATTACATCCTTAAATCTGCCAGTAAGATGAACTTGGGTATCCTGTTTGTCTTTTTGCTGTTTTTTCTGCATAGGCAGGTTGTTGTTTTGTGTTATAAATCTTGCCTGAATTTCAGTTTTAGCTAAGCCTCCAGACATATGTAGATGGTTAAGCCTAGGGTTTTCCTTATGTACAGATGATTACAACCAGGCATTATTACACTTTTTATCTGTGAGTTTTCATATTTGTTAAAAAAAAGAGTTGTATTTTTCCTTCCTGCATTTCGTAGATTGAAAATAACTTCTGGTATTTTCTTTGGAATAAGTTATCGATTGGTTTTGGGTGGGTTCATCTTCAGTAAAAATACTAAGTGTCACAAAATCTGTTCCATACAACACTTTGACCTGGAGCTTGAGGGGGTGGAGAGAACTCTGTTGTACCCAAGCTTAGACTCGGTACTGCAGTAGCAATCACCTCGTTGTGTGGGAAGGTTGTAGCAGAAAACACCCAGACTCACAGCACTGGTGAATTCTAACTCTAGTCATTTTGAAGTAGGTGACGGAGACTCTAGTCAGCCTGAAGTGCAAGGTAAACCAAAGAGCAGCACTCTTTCTTTAGCAAATTCACTGTTTTATAAAGTAGTGTTGAGATGGTGCGGCGTCTTTAAGAGGAGGAAAATGGCAATTCCTGCTTATTTTTCTTTTCCTGTTCATATTGGCTTGGTTTTTCTTTTGCTTATCCTTTAATGTATCATAAATACTCAGATGTTTTCAATATGTTGGATACACGTACTTTGTCATCTTAAACTTTAAAATCAGTTTTATTGGCACTCACAGTTACACTCCTTACAAGGTAAACCAAAGAGCAGCACTCTTTCTTTAGCAAATTCACTGTTTTATAAAGTAGTGTTGAGATGGTGCGGCGTCTTTAAGAGGAGGAAAATGGCAATTCCTGCTTATTTTTCTTTTCCTGTTCATATTGGCTTGGTTTTTCTTTTGCTTATCCTTTAATGTATCATAAATACTCAGATGTTTTCAATATGTTGGATACACGTACTTTGTCATCTTAAACTCTAAAATCAGTTTTATCGGCACTCACAGTTACACTCCTTGGTGTCTGGGAACTAACCATTTGTGGATTTTGTTTATGCCTTTGGCAGTGTTCTCCTTTATCTGGTGCTTATACCTCCAGGACCTTTTTCAACAACCTGCCCATGCTTAAGCTCTTTTCTTTTCTCAGCGTTCCTCGAAGGCTTTGTTATATACTGTAAAACTGGAATCACAAGGGTTTGGATGTGGGACATAAGACATGAGATGTCTATTGTGAAATAACGCACCACGGCTGGCAACTTCCCCAAGCTAGTGCTGACTCAATATTTTGTTCGTGCTGGGCTTGCTCACACAGCTCACAGGTTTGATTTACAAGCCATGGCTGGGTGGTTGCCATGATCATAGGTTTGACTCTCAGCACTGTAGTGGCAGACAGGAGCACACAGTCAGTGTTTTCAGATTTGTGAATGCACATCTCCATTGCTCTTCTGGATAGATGTCTGGGTTATGCAGGACAAAGGTGAAGTGAGGAAAAGGGAAAGGAGACCTGACACTAAGACAGGTTTAGGCACCTAGTTCATAGGCCATAATCAAGGTTTATGTAACTTTCTCCTATCGGAAGTACAAAGTGGTGCAGTTAATATTCACAAAAGGTGTCCTGTTAAGCATTAACCATGAAAGTACTGTGAAAATCAGCTTTCGCAGAGGTGGCTTTTGAATTTGGCCTCTTCTAACAGATGGCCTGAGGGTCTTAGATCAGATTAAACTATCTGAAACCCTCCTTATCCAGTGCAAAGCCATTTCTTTAGAAAGTGAGGCAAGTTTGTATGAACTCTTCTGGGAATAGGAATCATCAGTCAGATTCCAAATTCTCTCCGTTGTTCTTAACTGGATAAACCAATGAATAGATTAAGAAATCTATGCTTTCTCCTGCTTCTCTTCAGCCATGTTTATTCCTTTTTCCTATAGAAGTTGTCATGGTGAGGATGATGATATTGCTCATTGTGCATGTTCCTAGCCTAGATCGTCTTCCAGGATATAGTGTTTTCATGCAAGGCAAGAAATACAGACCTGAACCCTCTTGCATCCAACAGAACTTGTAACCCGCATCCCAGGCAATTTCATCTTCATTGTTCAGGCAAAAAAAACAATTAGTCTTTATAGAAAATGGCTGTTTTGTACAGAGCACAGTAGTACTGATGCCAATTGATCTTCTAAAACAGGATCTAGCATTATTCCACTTCGCAACTCTGCCAGAGGACTAGTCAAATTCTTCTTGACAGTGACAATTTAAATTATGTTTTGAGGGAGAATTTAAACAGTTAAGAATATGTGTTAAGAATTTTGATCTTGGTGTCATGGTATCATGCCTAAATCTAGATGGGGGCATATCTTATTTTCTCTATGGTTGTAGCTGTTATGCATTTATATAAGCAATACTATTTCCAGGATAGCTAGGCTTGCTTCTGTCTCATGCAAAACACTTTATCTTCTCAGGGCATGAAAAAAAAAAAACTTATTAAACTTTTCATACAGATCACTGTGAGCCAGCTATTAAAATCTATGAAGCAACTCATGAATTCATAATAAAGACTTCAGTTATTTTATGCAGGAAATCCTAAAGACACGAAAAGTACTTGAACAATAAAATAAAATTTAAGGGACAATTAACTGATCTTGACTATGTGTAACCTTTGGGATAATTATAATTTCACTGGGGTTTTTCAGCTGTATAAATAAATAATAATAGAGTATTCCCTAAAGTTTAAATCTACATTTAACAACTGTAGTTTAAATGCTAATAGATACATGTAATTTCTGTTACTTGACACACAGATCTTAATATTATTACAAGAAGTTAAATGTTTGAAGATATCCTATGGGTTAGAAAAAAACCACCACAGACAGTATTTTATGTTTTCCAGATTTTTTAAATTTATTTCTTAAAAGATCAAGATGACTGATACAACCCTTTTATATTATTCAAATACTTTGGGCTATAGAAAAAAAAAATTGAGTCACTTCCTGAGCAGTGTAAGCCATGTGTATTCAAGAGTTACTATATTGTATCTATCTTTAAAGTTGGAAATCCATTTTCACTCTTTTAATGAGATAAAAAATGAGAACATCCTTCTTTTAGGTAAACTTTCTGGTAGGTGATCCGTATGTTTAATCATGTATTTCTTAATTCTACTGTTAGGAGGTTCTAGACAAGCAAGTCCGTAAAATCCTGGGCTAAAATTCGATGATAATACTTGAGGGATTCTACAGAGGCTTTTCAAAACATGCATAAGAGCTAGTGTTAGTGATTCAGCAAAACACTTCACCATCTGCTTAAATGTGTAAGTAATTTTTGAGTAAACATTATTTAGTATCACAGTATCAGTACTATATCAGTATGATTTCAAAAAATTATTTGATTGTTCTAGTAATGTTTTGCTGAATTTAAAACAAATAATTTGGATGGTAACACTTCTATTTTTTTATGTTAATGTAAATCTTATGTTTGTCCAATGCTAAACCAATGATCCAACGCCATGTATAAATGCCTTGAGCCCTGCTTGCATGGAATAGGTGCTTGGTGTTTTGTACATTGAAATGCCATTTTTATATATAATATTTATTTTCTTTCTGTGTTTTGTGTTCTCTTCAGAATTAAGTTCATCTTACTAATGTAGGATACTCTTTTTGAAGAATGTGTTTGCAACAATGCAAAATGGGAGGTGCTGATTGCCAGCTGTATCTCACAGATGCGCTTGTTAAAACTCAGCCGTGTTTGGTCTCCTACATCTTCCCTTCGCATGAATGTCCACCCTCTCCTACCCAAAGGACTATTGATCAAACTTTAGGCAGACGTCGTGGTGATATCTCATGCTGAGGAGCCTGTATATTCTTCTAGGCTGTTTAGGGACTATGATCCTCTGAAAGAGGAGGAGGAGAGAACACACAAGCAGATTTTCCTTCCTCTCATCCTGAAAAGTGGGCATAATGTAAATGTAATTAAAAATAGAGCTTTCATGACCATTTCTTTTCTGGCAATTACTTTCCTGTATTTTCTTCAGTGCTGTGCTGTTTATTAGCAGTTATAGAGCAGAACCTAAGCAGTATTTACCAGGACTGCAAAAAGCAGAGACTGCTTCCTGAAAGTCGGTCTCCAACTCTTATGTAAAGGATAAGGTTACAAGACTTCTAATTCAACATCCGTATTTCTCAGCAGAGTTGCTGGATAAATTGCACAGGAACAAGCAAGAGGATTGTTTCTACAGAGCTTTTTATAAGCAGCATTTTTTTTTTTCTTGAACTATGGTTTCTGCTTGGCTATGTAAATCCTCCCCCCTCCTTCTCTAGGTGACAGGGAAATATGATAAAAACTGTTCAAAAGTACAGCGTTTGGAGTCTGTAGAACTGAGGCTTATAAAAGCAGATTAAGTACAAGAAAATACCAAAGACGGAAATGTTTATGAAGTAATAAAATATTATTGATGATCATAACTGCACAGAGGTCCAGTGAGATGCATCGTAACATTTATTTTCCTTTTCTCCTTTGAAAGAAGAATCTGTACATTGACAGGGTTAAAATGGGCTCGTTTTTTAATGGAAAAAGAATCATCTGCTGGTGATGGGAGTTGGACTTAACAGTCAGTGTGCTGGGTTTATGCCTGTGGGGAGCGGGGTGGGGGGAGGTTGGTTTGTAGTGAGTGCTACTGTTGTGGCCCCTGTAAGATGTTGGACAGGTTCCTTTGGTTTTGGGAGCAATTTTCTTTTGGAGAGAAATAGTAGAGAGAAAACCAACCATGTGGACACCAAAGTCAGTGAGGAAGGAGAGGGGGACAAGTACAACAGAGCAGCCATTCCCGTTCAGCCTGAGGTAGGGTGGCAGGCTTGCCCCCTGCAGCCCATGAGGATCAACAGCGGGGTAGAACTCCATCTGCAGTCTGTGGAGGACCCCATGCTGGAGCAGGGGATTGCTTCCAAAGAAGACCATGACTCTGAAGGAGGCCCACACTGGAGCAGTCTGTTGCTGGGAGGACTACAGCCTGCAAAGTGACCCATGCTGGTGGGAGAAGGTCATGGAGGACTGTCTCTCAGTCTGTGGAGGACCCCATGCTGGAGCAGGGGATTGCTTCCAAAGAAGACCATGACTCTGAAGGAGGCCCACACTGGAGCAGTCTGTTGCTGGGAGGAAGTTCCCCCCCCGCAGCCAGTAGAGGACCCCACGCTACAGCAGGTGGCTGTGCCTGAAGAAGGCCAAAGGGAGCCCACACTGGAGCAGTCTGTTGCTGGGAGGACTACAGCCTGCAAAGTGACCCATGCTGGTGGGAGAAGGTCATGGAGGACTGTCTCTGGACTGTGAGGAGTTTTCCCCTTGAGGAGGAAGGTGTGGTAGAAACAACATGGGACTGAGCACAACTCCCATTTCTGTTCCCTCTGTGCCACTGGTGGGCAGGAGATGGCAGAGCTGGGCCCAGAAGGAAGGGGAGGGGTGGGGGTAAGTAGTATATAAGATCTGGTTGTGTTTATCACAGTTGAACCGTGATTCAGTTGGTGAATTCATGGTGCTTTTTTTTTAATTAAATCAATTTTTGTGTTCCCCAAGTCGACCCTGTCTTTTGCCCATGACCATAACTGGTGACTGTGCCCTCCCTGTCCTTTGTCTCAGCCCCCACTGGAGGTTTGTAGGAGTGAGTGAGTGCCTGTGTGATGCTTTTTTGCCAGCTGGGTGGGCTCAAACCACAACAGTCAGTCAGGAGAATTAACTAATGCATGATCGCAGGCTGCAGACCCGAAAACTATAGAGTGATGTAATTGGTGTCTGTGGCATCTGGGATTTTCTGGCCTTAGTGTGGAAAGCAAGTGGTGTTCAGAACACAGATATGTGGAACTTTTATGTCTTGTATACACCTATTGAGTCTTCTATTATTTTTGTTAACACCTATTACTTTCTCCAGTGTGTGTTGTCTTAAAATACATCATGAGGGGCTTGAAGCCAGGTATGGCCTTTTGATACACTGATCCTGGTAGGTATGGGAATAGTGGGTTTAGCAGCAATGGCAGAAAAATAATTGTATTCATTATAGAAGAAATGAAAAGGTGGAAGGACATAAAACAGTAAGCACATTGATGGTACCGTGAAGGCACTTTTAAGGTAGTTTTTGGAACACACAGGCAGGTTAGGAAATAGATGGACATAACTCCGTGGGTACTTGTGTGTTTATGCCTTTGTAGAAGTCTAATGCATAACCTTACATTTTTCTGTTGCATGCATTTCTCAGAAAGGATGATTGAACTGTCTTTATAGTTCCATAGTTAAAAGACATGGGTTTTATAGTTCTAAAACCTAGCTGAAGTATATTAGTTCTGAAAAGCTTCAGAAAAGAATGATCAGAGGTACTCAATGGCTTCCACGTAAGAAATAATTCAGTAGGACATTTCTCTTAACCTGCAAAAAAGAAACAGCTGAATAGGCTTGTAACAGAGGACTGTAAAATAATGAGTAGTGAGGAGAAGGTGAATATAAAGGTGAATATAGAATGACTGTTCACCTTCTTTTCCAGTACAAGAACCATGAGACATCAAATGACTCTAACAGGCAGCAGATTCAGTGGAAAGTCCTGCTAGAAGTTCATATGTATTCAAAGAGTGACTTCATCTAATGGGTCTTTATTCCATGGATTTGTCTAAAGAAACCTCTCGTTCAACAAAATGAACTTCTAGTTCATGCCAAGGTCTTACTAAAATCTGTAATAATGGTAAAATCATCCCTAGATTCATACCTCTGCACACTTTCTTCCTGAGCAATCACGATTAGCCATTTGTGTGGATAGGATATTGGGCTAGACAGTCTTTAATCCAAAAGAGGGTCGCTTTTTAAATGATTGTTATCTGAATTCCTGAGTGATGCTTTTATCACCATTGTCTGCGACCTTATGTACTCTAACAGTTAGAGGTTTGTAGGAAGTTAGTGTCGTCAGATTTCTTTCTTTTCTAGAACCTGTAACATACATCTGAATGACACTGATTCTTTGTATTTTGGGATCATTCCAGCTGTAATGAAAGCATTAGTGGGGAGACTTGCCATACTATTATTTTTGCTTAATGGATGCTGAGCTTGCCTTTAATATTGAAATATTATTTAACTGCATCATTAACTTATTTAAACATAAAGAGCCAGGAAACAACTATTCATGTTTATTTTAAAAGGTTTTTAATATTTATTTTGTAAGAAGTATTTTGAGTTAGGAACACCTTTTAACTCTTCAGAAATAACCCCCTACAGGAAGTGGTAGAGTGATGTTCTATCCCACATGCAGAGCTAGAAGGCACCAGGAGTCTCTGCAGCATCACAAGTTTTTTCATCCCTCTGGGGGAGGTCAGATCTTGGCAAGTATAATGCACCAAAAAGGTGTCCCGGTTTGGGCTAGACT
>NW_010409987.1:21598-30503 GCF_000710305.1 Buceros rhinoceros silvestris | reverse complement strand
CCCCAAGTCCTTCTCTATAGGGATCAGTGGTTTTGGTCACCGTCTCCATCGTGCTGATGCTCTCCTATGAGTTACAGCGTGGCCGTGACAAAGCCCTCACAGTAAAAGCAAAGTTTTCCTCCCCTTTGGTGAGGGGAGGAAAACAGTACATCTCTGCTGAAAATAAGTAGGCGCAGCTCTTCTTCTGCACGGGCTGATGGGGACCTGCAGAGGTCAGGCTGCTCAGATGCTGTTTTGCTCACAACTGGTGCGGTGGCTCTGGCTGAGCAATGCCACTCCGATGGTCTTGCAGCATCTCATACACCGTGGTGCAGGGTCTGGGGCTGCCTCAGAGCCTGGATTCTCTCTAGGTGGGTGCACTGGCATTTGGTAACCGTGTTAGGGCAGGGTGTGTTAGAGGGCACCCTCAAGCACGGGGTGCAGCAGGCACACAATGTAAGGGCTGGTGTCCCCCACATTGACTTGACCATGCTGTGTCCCCCACCCCGTAGCTCACCAAGCAGCTCAGAGGTGCCCCAGTACGAGCAAACCAGCGCCACGTACTGAGATGGAAGCAGCTCAGTATCCCATGCACAAACCAATGAGTCCCCATGGACACAAACAGCCTCAAGCCCTCCTGCATCTCTGCCGCCCACCCTTGGCCCCAACATCTGGCCTCTGCACACACTGTGTGCTCGTACGCTCATGTTAGATGTTCAGCCTTAAAAAGAAAAAAAAGTTTTAAAAGATCACCAGTGATGATTTTAGCTGTATTCCCACCAGCAGCTTAATTCTGGTGGAGTTTACATGACAAACATCATACACACGGATGATGCTCACAACTGCAGCCCACACCAGACCCAGGACACGTGCTGGATCCAAAACTGGAGATACTCCAGGAAACAGGGAATTCCAGCCTGTTCATCATCAATCTCCTCCAATCCTTCCTTTTTACTAAGACCTACCTACAGTCATAGAATCATTGAATAGCTTGGGTTGGAAAGGACTTTAGAAAACACTTAGTTCCAACCCACCTGCCTTGGGCAGGGATTCCTTCCATCGTCCATCGTGGCCTCGGGGCTCCAAGGCACCAAACCCTTTGAAAAGCACATGCTCCAAGATGACGCTTCTCTGCCACCTCACAACGTTTTTCAAAGACCACATCTTACAGCCAGGAGTAAACCCGCCCAAACATCCCCTTTCCAAGCTCAGGACTATCACCCAGCAATGCTCAAAGGACCGATGGAGCAGGTTTAACAGGGTGGGCTGCTTCCCAAAACCCCAGCACATGCCTGGGAAACATCACCCTCCTGCTAAACCTCAAAACTGAGGAACCCGTGTTCATTTAACTCCAACAAGCCCCGCTGGGCTGGGGTGCTTTGAGCTCATCACAATTCCAGTTTTGTACTGCAGTTTAGCTCCACTTTTCCAAATAAGGTCAAGGAAAAGCCTGTATCCAGGACTGTCAGCTCTAAATATTCATAAGTCATGAGACTGGCTTCAAAGTTGGCAGATTTTTTAGAAACTTGCTCGTATGTTGCTATTATTCAAAATTGTCTTTTTTTTTTTTTAAAATGTTCTATATTTGGATTTCTTTTGATGTATCTTCTCTTCGGGTTTGTGTTTCTCCCTGCAACCATATGGGCTTTAAAAAAGAAAAAGAAGAAAAGATAGAAGCAATTCTGATACATTCACACAGCTCCAGATGTTATGATGGAGGGGGGGGGGGGGGGTGAATCAGGATAAAGCCACAATAGCTGGTGGGAAGCTCCAGGAAGTTGCTTCCACACCCAAAATCCTGTCTGGTACCCAGGGTGCCTCGTCTGGTGGTCAAGAGCGGTGGCAGGGACCGACGTGGGGTGTGTACCAGGCACCTTATTGCTCTGCTGGATTGGGATTTGCTAGAAAAGCAGGAGATGGCCATAAAGCTGCAGGTGAAACCCTAGGAAAAAAGCCCTTTTTGGTGACAGGGATGATGGCTGAAGGAGTCAGCGCTGTTCCCAGCAGCAGGGTGCAGGGACAGGGTGAATCCCCATTTCCCCTGGGTCCATCCTTCGCTCAGACAGAAGGAAAAAAAATCACTCTGATTCCTGCTCCTGCTGAGGGAATGAAAGGAAAACCCCATGCAGTGACCCAGGGAGCATCCCCAGAGAGTGGCCCCCACCGCCAGCACCCAGCCCATGGGCTTCTCCATCCCCAACCAGCGCTTTGCAGCCCTCCCCAGATCCGAGTGACGACGGAGATAATCCCAGCCACCAGTGCCAGGTGTCTGCCTCATGCTGCCATTGCCCAGCGAAACGCTTTGCATAATCCGATTAAATAAAATGGATGTGTTGCTTGGTGCGGCGCGGGGGCCAGTGGGAGCACCCAGCTAATCACCAGGGAATAAAAGTTACTGGGACTTTGATCGCTGCTGTAGTATCCTCCGAGGAGCAGCTTTACCTTGTAAATCCTGGAGTACATAGTTTGATGTTATCACTGGGGGGGGAAAAAGGAAGAAAAGGGAAAAATAAGGAAGGGAAAAGCCAACACCTGGGTGCAGAGCGCTCGTATGTTAACGGACTGGGAGAAGAAGGGCATTTCTTAGTGGTAGCAGGGGAAGCAGCAGTCCGGCAGCCCTGCACATCACAGCTCTGCTCTTGTAAAAAGCGGAGGTGAGAAACCTGCCGGAGCCAAGCGGCAGCCGACATGGCGCTGCTAATAATATCTAATTAATTGTGGATAACAAGGAAATTCTAGGCAAATAGAAAGATGGCTTAGCGTGGATCCAGGATCAAACACGGCGAGGCGGGGAAGCCAGGCTGCTCCCCACCAGATGTCCATCCCAGGCAGAAAACCACGTGCGTTGGTGTGGGATTCAATGCAAAGGATGAAGCAATGCAAAAACGACCGGTTCCATGGGGTGGTTGTGTAGGAAACAAGCATCAAGCACACGTGCTCTCGTTCTTAATGAGCTAATGCTCAGGTTTACCAACAGCCCAGCATGCTGCAGGGAATGCAGAGAGACTTCCAGGAGGCTTTGGACTTTGAACACCCTGACATTTGAAAGCAAGGCTGTAAAATATCGATGAACACAGGCTGAGTGGTTTACAGCGCGGTCAATACCGCCCTGGGGCTTGGGGGAGCTCCCCGGGGCGCAGTGGGGATCAGCGCTGAGCCGCTGCCTGGGGACCTCACTATTAATGAGGTGGGAATCCATCTGAACGTCTCTGCTGAGCGCCAGGCGACAGGGCAGGCAGGATTCCGGGCACACAGACTCATTCGGCAGGGTGGGATGGGGCTGATGGCAGTGGGTGGAGGGCAAGACTTCAGGGGGGAGCCCAATCTCACCCAGTTCAGCGTGGCAAAACCAGCAACCCCCACGACTTAGCTGTCCAGAGGCTCGTGGGTGTGAATGGGCCGGATGCAAGGTTGGGATATGACCTTACATCTGTGTATCCCAGTGAGGGGCTCATCGGGAAAGCACATGCACAGATCTAGCAGAGAAACTTGAAAAAGCATGGAAAAAGCACAAAATGGTTATAAGGGCAGAGAAAATACCTTGTAGAAAGGCTCACAATGATCTCATCCTGCTTAAGCTTGTGGGAAAGAAGATTGACAGCGGCTTGACCATGTCTGTGCACCTGAAGAGGAAGAAAAACCTGCCAACTGCATGTTTTGAATAAGGATGGTTCAAAGCAGGGCTAGACTCGACAAAATAAGGAGGTACACCTCATACACTGTTTAAGCCAGGGATATCCTCCACATGGCTCAAAAATGAAGATGAGTTGCAACCTGGGGAGAGATGCGTTGGTCGGACACAAGCTCAAACCAGGCTGGCATGCAGCCGCCTGGGCTGGGTTTTTGATCTTTTGTGCCTTGGACCTGTGGATCGAAGGTGGCTTCTCAGCCCCGAGCCCTCCCGGGCTGAGCTCCCAAGCAGTATCCTGAGGCGGAAGGTTTGGTGAGCACCACTGCATCAGGAGTGGGCACCATCATAGGCTCTCACAGCAGCCATCTCCTTGTCCATCTGCTTTCAGACACACCAGCAAGGCACTGTCTAAATGTCTTCTGCCCTACAAGCCTCTAGGACCACTAAACCCCCAGCAAAAACCTGATGACAGCAGCTCATCCTGCCTGGATTCCCATCCATGCGTCCATCTCTGCTCATTCCCTCTGCCCACAGCATCCCGCTGTGCCTGGCCCCTGCCACTGGGACTGTACCTGCCCTTCCCTTTCCCCACAGCCCTTCCACACAGCTCGCAGGCTGCGTTTTTGGGAGATCAGCAGATCACCAGAAACGTAACAGAGTAATTGCTTAGGGCTGATGGTGCTTTGGGTTTTCACCATGGAGGGGCTCAGGACAGCTCACGAGGGAAGCAGGAGGCAACTCAACATAACTTGATGCATAATCCTACAGTGATACTCTGACTGTCAACAGGAACAAAACCACAGCAGAAACTGTGGATTCTAGTAAAAAAACCCACTTAAACCTCAACCTTTGAGACACAGGAGACATACCTGTTACACCCCAGTACAGCTTCACGAGCAGGTGAAGACGTGAGAGTTCAACCCTCGTCACATCCCTCTTGAAAGAAGCGTTTTCACTAGCCCCAGGACTGGAAGGTATTAGTTGGTGCTGCTCAATGCTCTGCAGATCAGGGTCCCAAAGTAAACCCGTCCATCAGGCAGGGCTGTGGAGCAAGCCACCCACCAGACGCTTTGGCATCCCGTTGCACATTTATTCTTTGCTTCAAACCCAAGACAGTCGGGGGTTTTTTCCAGAGAAATCCATCAGTGCGAGTGTGTCTTCGGTTCGGAAGGGCAGGACCTGGCTGCTTCGATCCTCGCTGGTAGGGCACAGGAGATGCAGGGGCGCAGACAGGGCTGCTGTACGCGCAGTGACATTAACGGTGCTTTATCCTCCCAGGCTAAACACAGCCGCGCTTCGGAGAACTCCTGCCAACCCCCCCCGATCTGTTTCCAAAAGCTTCCCTGAAAAAAAGGCCAGATCCAGTGTGGCGTAGCAGCAGGTTGCTGAGATGAAGGACCAGGGCTCCATCTCCGAGCAGGTTCTGTGCTTATTCATTGCAGTCTTTGAATGCAAAACACACCAAGTCCTTCAAATCCGCAACCCAGCTCTGGGTTCTCTTCCCAGCCTGCGCGGCGTCGTGAATCGCTTGAGAAGAATCAGGTTTTGAGGAAGTTTCTGGTGTATTTGCTGGCACACGTGAGGTTTCCAGTAGCAGGAACCACTGTGGAGTCCTTGCCTTGAACCTCTGGATCTGGAAATGCCTCCTTAGAGGTGTGTTCCGTAGTTGATTTGGGTGTTTGAGGTCAGGTTTAACATGCTGGGAGTTGCTGCGGAACAAACCGCTCCCAACACGCTCTTCAGAGGTTGATGGAAGGGTGGTGATGCTCATTGCAGAGTTTACTCGGACCAAACTGGTTGAAGTTTTCTGAGCAGGGCAAACTTTTTATCCAGATCCAATGTTTTTTTCTGCTTAAAGCAATCCACAGCAGTAGAGCTTTGGTTTTGTGAACAAAGCCAAACAACTCACCCTACCTGGAAACTGGATGAGACAACGCGTAGGGTGAACACAAGCAAGTTGCTCCCTTGCCTTAAAGCCAACACCTTCCACTGAGGCTATAGGTGCCACCTCTCGACTGTGGGGCTGAGAAATATTAAAACTTTAATATAAATCTTCTCTTTCTCCACCTGAAATGTCTATCCAAGTGAAAAAACAAAACAAAACCCAAACAGATTTGGATATTGGCGTGCTTCCACGTGCCAGATGTCCCTTGCAGATATCTGCTCGGCATGCACCTTCTGCCTTGATGGCTTGCAGTGAGTCCCCCCTACCCAGGACACACCGGACCTACTGCTGCCAAGTTGAACCCTCCATGGAGGGACCAAACCTGAAGTTTTGCAGATTTCCCGCATGTTTCTTGTCCATCCAGACACATCCAAGCCCTTTCTGCATTGCAGGGCATGTCCCTGCCTGGGAAACCACACCCTGGGGAGGAGAACAGGAGCCCACCTTCACTGCTTGCTGTCCACACAACTCAGGAGCTCGCGGACACCTGCAGCGAAGGCAAGGCAGAACATCCGGCCCACACGTGTGTTGGGGAGGGAAGATCCTTCCTCGTACATCAGGGACCGCCTGTAAAACTTGCTGTTCTCTCTGCTGGAGGCTCCCTGCTGTCCAGACATGTTTGGTTACATGCACTCAAATCCCCAGCTGCTCCTGGTCTGGCTTCAAGTGACCCTCCTGGCTCCCCTCCCAAGGAGGAGCTGACTCTCCCCGCCAGCACGACTCTCCCCAGCCAAGGGAAGGGCAGGAGGATTTCGGTATGAAGGGCCTGGCCAGCAGAATCCAGGACTGGGCTGGTATATCCTGACGGGAAGGGAGGGGAGGGAGAAAACAGATCATACCGAAAAGACAGCAACTCCTCGGAGCCCACGGAGGGTGCGGGAAGAAAAGCCTGAAGGAAGACGCTGGTTTCTGCCCAGAGCATTCCTATTAAAAAAGGGAAATGTTTATTTTCTGCTTGCAGGGAGGAGAGGGGGGGATAAAACCCTTTGGTCAAAAGCCGTGTTTCTTCCAGAAAACCTCCAAGTCATCATTGCCACCCTCAGGTTGTCGTTTCAGCCCTCCAAGCAGGGCTGCGTAGCCCTGTAATTCCTAATCTCTAGAAAGTAGAGGGGAAATGAAAAGTGTTCCAACCCAAGGGCAGCGCGGGGGAAAGCCTAGGTCAGCCCTGCCCTCCCGGTTAACTTGCTGCCTTCCCTTGGGCTCCATCAACTTCTTGGCTTTAGGTGCCTGTAGGACACCCACAGCGTAGGGTGGCCACGGCTGCACTCCGCGAGGACCTGAGGACTCCCGTGGAGGTCAAGGTTTCCAAACAGGACAAGACAACACGTGTGTACGTGGGAAAGAAAAAGCACAGCTTTCCCAGGACTGCAAAGCAGCACAGAGGTGAGCCCAGGGCTGGGGAACACACCAGCCGCCTGGGACACAACACACAGGCAGGGTTTGGTGAACCACATCTAATGCCAGAAGAGACACCACTGCCAACAGGCGCAGCTTGCACAACGCGCAGCCCAGTCCTCGCCTGGCCCCGTTCTCCCTTCCTCCACCCCCTCCCTGGCTCCTCACTTGGATTTAATCAGAGAGAAATCAAGAGGGGAGGGGATGCACCACAGACCTGAGATTAGCCAGATGTTCCTCATCGCTCTCCCCAGCTTGCTGAGCTGGATTTGTGGTCTTAGCTTGACAATTTGGCCCAAATCCCGCATCGCCCTTGAGGCTGAGGCCAAGCCCCGGCTCCTCTCCTTGTGAACCCACCCAGCCACGCAGCTGCTCCACAGAGCCACAGCTGGATTCCAGCAGCCCGGGAGCTGCCCATGGCGCATCTCCCTCACCTTCGCAAGGTGATGGACAGGACCACAGAGAAGCCACCTGTGAGGTAACCCACCACCAGCAGCCCTTATCTGGTCCACGGGCTCAACCTGCCCCTTGACCAGCAGCACAGCTCCACCCCCCCTCTGCAACTGAACCCCAGACTGAGGTGGGGAGTCAGAGTCGCTTCTCTGGCAAGGGCAGCGACGGTCCCCAACGCCTCACCCCAGAGCAAGGGAGATCTAGGCTGAAGCACAACCTTCTTCCCTCTGCTGCTCTTGCAGAGGACAATTTCCACCAGAAGGGGCAACGCTCCGCTCGGTTCGAAGACCAGGGTGCCAGTCTGCTTTCGGCAGAGCTTTAAGAACACACCATTTATGGCAAATTCCTCAGAAATTGTATTTCTACACGTATGTAATTATCTACATGCATATCTATAATTTCAAGCACCGATGTAACTGAGGTGCTACCAAATTCCTTTCTGCCGTGAAGCATTTCCTCATCTGGCGCCGTCTTTCAGCGCGTTAAAAAGAAATACCAGGCTCAGGCTCCCATGTCAAACTCCTGTCTGCCTTAGTTTTACATGAAAGAGATTTCTTGAAGTTTCTCCTAAAAATATGCATCTCTACAGTAATACCTGGAAAGAAAAGCAGGATTCAGAAGTGCTCTGGAACCCTCTCACAAAGACCATTTCCCAGCAGCACCAGCTGCAGCAAGAAGTGGAGTTTTACAGCCTGATTACACAGAGGCAGGAGCACAAGGTCTCTTCAGCAGGGAGTCAAAAAAGGCCACAGTGACTTTGATCAGAAGATGGAAGAATGAGAGGAAAAGCAGCGAGGGAATGGGGTCATCAGGATGACGTTTGGCCTTGTTATCGTCATAAAAGGAGCTCAGAACATCCTGAATGCTCTAGGTTTGTTAAAAAGCTTGCAAAAGGTCCCCACAGAGGGGTCCAGGATCTGAGCGTGGCTTTAGGATCTGAGTGGTGACACTTCCCAGGCCTTCAGGTGACACCACCAACCACCTCAAGCTCTGAACGGTTCCTGTTCCTCTCAGTCCTTGCTCCTGCCTCATCTCCTCCTCCAAGGATGAGCAGAAACCTCTCCCCACCAGCGTCCCCACCAGCACTACTTCCCTGAGGTTGCCTCCAACTCTTTTAAACCGAAGAGGGTCATACCCATCTTTGGTCAGGTGAGAAGGGCTGTCCTCCACCCAGGTGCTGCTGCTCTTCAAGCACACAATCCATGTTCACACACCTACGGGGCCAGAGGACCCATCCAGCACCGCTCGACCTGCCCAGCACCGCTAGACCCGTCTGGCATTGCTGAGCACATCGTCAGTGTCCTGAAGTGAAGCTGGTCCCTCTACAGACAGCGATGGTCCCAAAGGAAAGGGCTTTTACCCTTCTCTTGGTAGGTGAGGACACACAAATAACCCAAAGCTTCTCCCCTTCGCCTGGAAGCGTCTTCCCTGGAAAGTATTTATCGCTCTTCAGTTACTGGGAAGCCCAACAGCCAGCTGGCAGCTGACCATTGGTAGGGAAA
>NW_010409987.1:8716-21536 GCF_000710305.1 Buceros rhinoceros silvestris | reverse complement strand
AGGGAAAGTTGCAGATACCCTCATTTCCCTTCTACGCTCACACCGAGAGTGGTTTGGTTTTTTTCCTATTTAACAAAAAAAGGCTGACAATTCATTTTAGCTCATTTAAAAAAAAAAAAGCAGCCTATGTCCTCCCAGGGACTGCCTAGAGAAGGGATGAACACCGAGCTGCAACCAAACCACTGCATTCCCATTATGGAAATTAATTTTAAGAGTCACAAAGCATATTATTCCTGGAAATTGCTTTTATTTAGCAATTATGTTCACAGCGCAAGAAGGCAGTTGGCATCGAAAACAAACAGTTCAATTTAAAAATCAGGGAAGTGAATTAACTGAAGTTCCAGGGCGCTCACACCTGAATACACTCCACTACCTTCGACGCTTACAAATCCTCAAAGGTTTCTGTTTGCTGAGGAGCAGAAGAAAGGGAATAAACAGGTAAGAGAAACTGTTTATTTCTGAAGTTATTCGTATGTTTTTGCAAATCAAAGTTACACCCTGACAACCAGCCAGCAGGGGAAAAAAACTGAAGGAGTCGGTGACAATACTGGGATAATTTTTTTTTAAGTTTTTTTTTCCCCTGTAAAATGGCTTGTACTTCCACAGGTACAACAGCAAGGAAATGATTCCAGTCCCTTTCACCTGGTGTATAAAAAAATTGGTCTTTTATAAATGTACCCCAAGTTTTAAGAGCTGTTTGAAGGCAAACATCACATCTCCATCACAGCGCTCGCCGCGTGAACCAGACTTTTCTGACGGTTGTGCCACATGAAGGAGCCTTCCTGGGGCTCTCCACCACACGTTTGATCCCAGAGGAAAGTGATACTCATCCCTCGTCACCAGGACACAAACAGAAGGGGCTGCCCGTGACTCAGAGACTCACTTGCCCACCAGGAAAGATAAATACGCCCCATTAAAAGGAAACCTTTGACAGGCACTGGTTTCGCCTGTCAGTTGGTTGTCCAACCAGCTCCAAGTTCTGCTCCACTGCCAAAGCACGAACCCTCTGATCACCACAAAGTGAAGCTCCACCATTACTCCCTGTGGCGGTGACTCTGCAGTCAGTGGGATGTGGTTTGCACAGGACCTGCAGAACTGCTGCGACCTCATCCTAGAGACTACCCCCTCTCCACCCCCTGTCCCCAGAAAACCAGCCTAACCTTCAAAGTTTTTCCTTTTAAGCCACATTGCCAAGTGCAAAGACTTATAAAAATGGGAATAGTCAAAAATATCTGTTGAAGACACTGGCGACTCCAATTTATCTTCTCCTTGGGGTAATAAGCCAGCCTGAAGGTAGTTTTTAATTCTCTTCCTTGTTTGTTTTCTTTCCCAGCAGTATTTACTTGTCTACCTTTATCCATGGATGAAGTAAGAGGAGCCAAGAACTCACAGGAGACTGAAAACGGAGCAAACGAGGCAGAGGAGGGATCTGTGGCCAGAGCAGTGGGGCTGTCCACACCCAGTCAGCTCAAGCACCTCACAGGCTCCTGCTCGAGCCGTCAATCCCACTTCATGTCCAACACAGCACATTAACAACAGTCTCAGGGAGAACAAGACCACTCCCTGTGATGGAGCATTCCTTTATGAAGAACACACGCGGCTCACGTCAAAAGCGTATTTGCAGCTCGACTTTAAGCAAGAGCAGGAGCCAAGGCAGGTCAGGTCTACCACACTGGAAGCGCACTGAATGCCTCCAGTGGTAGCTAGATCACCACCGACAGCTCTCCAGCCCCAGAAAAGTGTCAAGACTGTGAGATGGAGGAACGGAAACATCACAGCCTTGGACAAGTTTCTTTCTACTTCCAGAAGAATGAAAAGATGGTGAGCAACAGCACTACAGGGAGTTACCACAGCTGAAACCAGCAGTTTCTTTCAGGGAGTGTTAAAAAACAACTAGTTGTATTCAGAGACTGTCGGGGTGTCTCACTAGGATCCACTCGGCACCTCTCCTCCTCACTCGGGCTCTGAGGCAGAGCCCTCAGACTCCAGCACTGCCACTAAAACACTGCAGAGGTTTTGTTGGGAAGATCGCAGCCTTTCCGCGTCATCCCAGAGCTTCCGAACGAACCGAGGGGAATCCTTTTAGAGCAGGTCCGAGAGAAGGAGCAGCTCCAATCACATTCTGATTGCTTCCTGGCAGGCTTTTGCTTCAAGGTGGGTCTGTCCCTACCAGAACCAGCCCAGCAATAGTTTTCATCTCTTCCAAGCCCCATTCCCACCTCCATAAAGAAAAACTCAATCCTCCTTTAATTACTCTAGCAGAAAATTACCACTGCTGCACCCGGAGGCACAAAGGGACCACGCCTGAAAATACTCTGTGATTAAAATGCAGCATCACGCTGAGTCTTTTGTACAACCTGGGCCACGATTCAAAACAAGACCAACATTTACTGCTAAGTCGTCTGCTTTGACTTCCGCACTCTATCACAAAGCTGCCAGGAGAAAGGGAAGGGTTACAGCTCCAGTGTGCATGGATAGGACAGAGAGATATATAAATATTTAAAGATCAGACTAGAAAAATACTTTTAGCTGTAAGTTCTGCATGAAAACTGGGTTTGACACATTCAAATAGAATCAACAGCAACAGGTGAAATAAAATCCTAACAGAAGACCTTGCTGGTGTTCAAAGTGATCTGCAAGAAATATCATCGTGCTGAAATCACGAAATAAACTTTCGAAACAAAGTTGGAGGGAGGTTCTTAGGTTTACTTACTCCCAACAGAACCAGTCTCATTCATCCAGAAGCTACTTTCTCCTGCGGAGTCACCAGACCAGTGCAGGTACTGAGATGAGGGAAGGAGGAAAGGGTTAAGCAGCCCAGTGGCCCACGGTTCATCAGAGCAGCGTACGCAGCAGCGGGGTCTGAGAAAAACAACGCTACAAACTCTTCTGCCTTCCCAGCAGATCCAGCTCTGCGGGACTCACAGTGTGAACTCTGTGGGACTAGGTGTGAATACTGGTTAACGGCAAAGTACCTGGATTCACGCACAGGAACCGGGGAAGTTGGTTTCCCAGATACGAGGGGAGTTTCCCTTCCTGCAGTACTTGTGTTATACAGAACTGCCAACAGCAAGAGAAACAGAAGTTCACTTAAAACACAGTCTTTTCAACCAGGTACAAGCCACGAGCCGGCGTTCCACCTCACGTGAGGACACACCACAACCAGACACGTGCTACTGGTTCCAGCCAGGATTCCTCCAACACCATACGCTCACTTTGCACAGGGCAGGGCTGTATCAAGCCCTGAAACTGCCACAGCGAAAGACCCTGCACGTTTACAATCCTTTTACGCCCCGAGGGAGACCACACATGCAAGTCCTCATCGGCTCAGCAATACAACTGCCACCCCAGACCTGGGAAGCTGTCGTACACGGAGCTCGAGATCTCTGGCCACCAGCCTTAACACGTGGCTCGTGGTCTGAATTCAACACGGAACGTGTCCTGGAAGCATGTCCTGTGAGAAACAGTGAATTACTCCAGTGAGTCCAGTACGAGGCGGTGGAGGGGGCAGCCCTGCAGGTGAGGTATATGCTCAATAGAAAGAACGCTGCACATGGGACCTGAGGAACCTGCACTGAATATAAACAAGGAAGAGGCACCTTCATGTTCATGATAAACCCACGACAGGGAATTCAAGGCCAAAAGGCGTCTCTTCCCAGTCCGGTTGGGCTGCCACTCTTGAAGATTAGCCACCAGTCCTTACTCGCAGGAGTAAGGGCTGAGTACGGAATCGCAAGAGGATCGCATAGAAAAGGCACTAGGAAGAAGCATCTCGGTTTCGGTTAATGAGATTCACCCTATTCCCATCACGAAGTGGGACAAAGCTGTACAGTTCGGGATTTGTAGAAAAAATGCTGCAGAAAAATCCTTTAACAGCAAAAGCGTAAAAAGAAAAGTAAAGCTATTTTCAAAGTATTAAATTGCTCAACATTTATACAGGAAAATTATATTAAAAACAGCAGCAGACAAAGTACATCCCGTGGCCATTGGCAAGGGACCTGTAAAATGTTTATAAGGTGAACTGTAAAAGAATTGTACAACCCAACTATGAACAGGCCAATTCAAGTATATATATACAGAATATATTAAAATCATATAAATTATATCTTTATACAAAGGGCACAAATATAGCAAAAAGCTATAGTTGATTAAACAGAACTGAGCTTGAATGAGCAATTTCATCTAGAGATGTTTTCTCCCAAATTCTTTTTTGTTTTTTAAACCTGGATAGATTGATACCTCAGATACCAAGAGGACAGAAAGCAAAATGAATAATAATAGTAAAACCCCCACATTACAAATCAACGAGTTATCGCTCTGTATGAAATGAAACGAACGGTGGGTGGGGTACGGCTCAGATGAAATTCTGATTTAATTATTTCCATAGTAAACATTTATCAGCTCTCTTAAAGTCAGGAATTTCAAGTGATCCACTTCAGATGTGCCACCCTGGTGCCTGTATCTGATTACATCTGAATGGTGTTTGATTTGCAAACATTTGGGAAAAAAAAAGGATACAAACACATCTTAATCTGCAAAAGAAAAAAAAAAGAAAAAGAAAAAAGGTGACAGATGGCAAGTTGCGAACTGAACAGAACCGCTCAGCTCAACTGGAAACGAGACTCTCCTTACAGCCTTTTGGCTAGTAAGTGAGCTCGGAAAAATAACTTTTTAAATTGCTTTTTATTTCAAAACAAAACAGCATATAACCACAACCCGTTGAAGCACTTGAGAATCTGAACAGCCCCATCTGTGGGCTCGTATATAAAGACGAGCTAAGTGCTTCCCTGATTTCGGGTCTGTGTAAGCTGGACCTAAACCTTCCGTCTAGCTGCGGCACCACCCCTTCCTGAACGCCGTTTCTTTAGGGTAAGCTAAGGTGAGCAGCAGTAAAAAGGCCAGACTGCACAGACACAAAGTGTTGGCTTTGAAAATAGAAGTATGTGAAAAAAAAAAGTAAAGCAGTTTTTACCAGATGTAGGTTAAATGGGGGGGGAAAAACAACCCAAAAACGCAGCCGTAGACCATCCGTAATGAGCGAGGGAAAGCTGTGACACTGAAGGGAGATCAATGCAAACAGGGTTTCCTCAGTTTCAAGTAATCTTTGATGCCTTTCTGGCCAGCTGTGAATATACCAGAGGAGATATTTTAATAGCTTTTACACTCTACAATTTAGGCAGCTAATTTTTCTCTTACGTACCCAATTATCTCTAGGGAATGTTCACCTATGGGTGTCCACACATTCTGCGTTAGCGCCTTGCGAAACTATTCAAGTTAAATTATATTGCAGATTAAAGACAGGTACGTTCTGCGTGTTCCGTCTAGCTTTGAAAAATAGGTTTTAAAGGCTTGACAAAGTTTAGAAGAAAAAACCTTCTCATAAAAAAAAAAAATCTTAGCTTAAAAAAACCCATTAAGACATCTTTTTCTGATCCAGGGTACTAATAAAGAGATTACAAATCTCCTACAATTTGACCGAGAAGACTTTGTGATTATGCTGCTTGTGAGCATGCAACACCGCTGATAGCTGTCCAGTTCCAGGTATCAAAGTATCCCAATTCCACCACGGTCCCGCACAATTTCCTTGTCAGTTCCCCATCCCCACCCTACCACCCTATTAATAACGTTATAAAAAAAAGTAAAATCTAGAGTTAGTGGCAAAATCTTCACAGTAAATTGTTAAAGAAAACTTTATTGTGGTCATCGCGAAGTGGTATCAGTCGATTGGACCCTGAAAAATGAGCTTGACGCAGTTGTGTTCCCCGGACAGTTGTGTCGCGCAAAAAGGGCAGGCAGCGTGAAATGCGTGAGTACCATGAGGCAGCGGGATCTGAGACCAGTATTTTGCAGACTTCTCAGAGCACACGTGTCCGCACGGGGTGAAAGCATGAGTGGGAGGACCAGCATCCACGTAAAAGCCTGCTTCGCAACCCAGCCACAGAGGCACGTAGGGGCCAATGGTTCTGCACATAGGACACTCCCGCTCGTTGGCTTCTGTGTCACTGCGATGTCCCCAGTTGTGATAGCCGTGAACGTGACCGCAGCTGAGGTACGCCCAAGGCTGCTTCTCTTCCACCACATCTTTGCGGTTGATGCTGGGAAACGCCAGCGTGTTTAACCCAACAGGACACTGTGGTCTGGCAGCGTTTATCTCCTGTCGAAGAGCTTCAATGTGTTTCTGAGTTGGGGTGTGAAAGAGTCCGTCTGCTGTTCTCCACAGAAGGGTGGCTCCACACAGGTCTATGAGAGAGCCATCCTGCAGGACGTTGGTCTCGTTTTCTACCTAGTGGTAGAACACAAGGACGAGTAAGATAAGCTTAGCTCTGTGAACGTGTCATCTTTCTCACCAGATCATCACCCTTCCTAGCACGCTACCTAACTCTGTCTCACTTTGCCCTTGTGGCCCCCCATTTTTCTGAACCCATCTCCTGTCTCTTATCCCATTTTTAAGATAATAATGAGCGTTGGTCTCATTCCCTGCTCATACAGCAAGTCCTAAATTTGTAGCTGTTACGCGCTATGGCAACACTATTACACGCGACCTTCTTGCCTGTAATTCTCTGGGAAGGTGTGACGTGAATAGGCACCAACTTCTCCACAAACACCCCGACCTCGGAGCACGCTACTTTTTCTCTCTAATATTGATCCTCTGTACATGCCTGTGCCGTGTTTAAGGAGAACGAAGAGGAAACTTGCCATCCCTAAGGGCTGTATTAGCAGGTTGCTCCCCTGCAATTCTTCACCCGCGTAGACTGGCAGAGCCTGCTCATGCAGAAAAAGATCCTTTTTTTGGACTAAAAACTGCTACCCAGGACAGACCAGCTGTCCTGCCGCTCAGGTACCTTTTTTTTTTTTGGCTTCTGGCAAGCGTAAACCATTGTGCAGAAGCAGGAACTCCGACAGCGTAGCTCATCAGCAGCGAAACTGCCACAGCTACGGTAGGGATAACTGGCAAATGTGACACCAGCCCTGTGCGCAGGAACTGGCACAGATTCCCATTACAGCACAGGGAATTACCAGTTGGATTTCTCAAGGGACAAGTTCAGTGATTGAAGCCACGCAGGCTCAGCTCCGGAACAATTCACCGCCCCAACTAGCAAGGCCCTTTATTTAATGAGGTATTCCAGGCAACTACAGCCCCATCGTGCTGCCTAAAGGCTTCGCTTGCCTGACTGAAAACAGGCGCTTGAAACGTCTTCGAGGGATTATGCCAAACACATGTTGTACTTCGCTGAAATATTCTTTCATGTCACAAACATAAGTGACTTGTGCTATTGCTACCAGTGCAGTAATGATGGTTACAAAGGTTCTTTATGACATTAAAGAAGAAAACAGAGCTATTGCCTGGCTTTATAGGTGGAAGTAGGTAGAAAAAACAACGCCCAGGCAAAACAAACAAATACAAACAAATACATTAAGTGGGTCACATGAAATCCGCCTGAGAATACTATCAATGACATTTTAATCCCGGTCACATTTGCAGATGAACTGCAGATCACCCTTCCACAAGACACCTAGATGGTACCATACGGGCTAAAGAGCGTAAAGTACTGCCCACAGAAAAATTTGGGGGTTCAGGTGGAGATGAGCACAGCCTTGATTTGACGCACTTTGCAGATAATTCCTTCGCAAACCGCACGGCGAAAAGCTTTCTCGTTTATAATGTGCTCAATTCATTATACAGTGTGTGTCTGGTTTTATGAACCCAATCAACGAATACTGATCACACCAATACCAGCGTGCCATGTAATTGTATTTAAATGAGAATTCGAGTCATTCGGGAGGCAGGGAAGGGAATTTATCTGGTTTAGAGTGCGTTTCTTCAGCGGCACTAAAAAGGTGCTTTGCTAACCACGTACAAAGGGTGCAATTGCAACATCATCTGTCCCAGTCCCCGAGGCGACGTTTGCCTGCCACCAAAGTGACAAAGCAATTTATGTACTGCAGGCTGCCTGCTCAGAGCAGAACAAAGTAGTCCAGCTCCATTTTCCCAACTCCTCTAAGCAGTCAGCTCTTGGCAAAGCCAATGGCAAAGCCAGCTCAGCGTGAGTACGTGGGAAACCTCTGACACCATCGAGCTAATGGAAACTTAAGGCAGCAGCACAACAGCAACTGGCATGGGGAAGAGAAGGATATTCCCCTGCCATGCGCCCTTTCTCAGGCTCTAAAGTCTAGCAGCTGGATGATGAAGTTACAAAAAAGGAGCATCTTCGGCTGCTGTGAAGAGGTCCCTTGAACATCCTTTCACTTGCCGAACCCCAGCCAAGAGCAGAACGGGCTTTTCCAGGTCTGCAGGCAGGACAGCATTCCAACCTGCCTGGAGATAAAGAGGACTTCGGGGGAAGCTCCTCCGCCTGACCGGAAACGTGGTTGCCTCTATTTTCCTGGGCTGCTTCCATATGGTGGGGTCTGATTTTTTTTTACTGTTATGGGGTTTTTTTTCCCCCCCGCTTTGAGGGCAGGAGGAAAAGCAATGAGCAATTCCCTTCGTAGGCTCCACAGATCTGGCAAGGCAAAAGGAGAGTGCTACAGGAATTCCCTCCCATCTTCTATGGAGAAGAGGACAGATTCTTTCATGGGGACCTCTCTCCTGGTTGTATGTGTCACGGGTCTCTGTGGCAGCTGAAACCTCTCACTTTCAGTAAAGGCAAAGGCCATCCTGCTTCACCTGGTTGGAAGAGACCTTTAAGATCGAGTCCAACCACACACCCTGCACTGCCAGGGTCCCTAAACCAAGTCCCTTAATGCCACATCTGCACATCTGTTAAACACTTCCAGGGATGGGCACTCCATCTCCCTGGGCAGCCTGTTTCAGGGCTTCACAACCCTCTCTGTAAAGAAATTGTTCCTAATATCCAACCTAAACCTCCCCTGGCAACTTGAGGCCATTTCCTCCAGACCTGTTTGTCACTTGTCACACGGGAAGAGAGTCCAACCCCCACCTCACTACAACCTCCCGTCAGGTAGTTATGGAGAGCAACAAGGTCTCCCCTGAGCCTCCTTTTCTCCAGGCTCAACCCCCACAGGTCCCTCAGCTGCTCCTCAGAGGACTTGTTCTCTCGACCCTCCACCAGCTTCATGGGCTAAAACAGGATCATACTTAGCAGGGCTCCTCCTAGCTTCCCAGTGGCAGGTAAATCAAAGAGAAGCTGCATTATCCAAACTTGTTTTGCGTGCAAGTGGACTCTAACTTTTAAGATAGTACAGAAAGACAGCTCCTCATGCAGGCGTCCACTTCCAGGTGTCCCCATGTCCCAGGAGAACACTGCTTTTGAATCTCCACTGCGGAAGAGTTTACCTAGCTTTCACACCCTACGCTAGCTCAGTTGGCTAAGTGACATGAGCAGAAAGCGTGGAGTGTTCTCCTGCGTAAGCAGAAACGGAACAGCAGTGCAGAATCTGCTGCAGCACACATCTGCTTAGAGGAGTTCGGTGCCCACGCCCCACGGACAATCCATTGCTCCCCAGCCACCCTACAGCTGCACCTCTAGGAAAAGAAGCGCCCCTTGTTTTAATTACTGGTTCCTCTCCACTTACCAGTTTCCCCCTTTGCTGAGCAGATCTGGTTTCCCGCAGAGTGTACACATCGCCGCAGACGGAGATTTCCCGCCACACCCCCGGTTTAGACTCCTCCGTGAACCCTCCTTTCGGATGCATGACCAGCACCCCATTCGTAGTCAATCCGTCCATGTGGCCATCAGGGTTTTTCCACTTCGCCGCTTTTTCCTGCGTGTGACAACCACCCCAGGAAAGAAAGAGTCTGTCTAAAGGTTCATGGACTGAAGTTTTACCAGCACCGTCTAAATCACGACATTTCCTCACTGGTCAGCAGTGCTCAGGTTTGCAAAAAAAGACCTTTTTAAGAATAACTTGTCCCAGAGTGGTAAAGCCTTTTTCTTACCTATCTTCAATTATTATTCTATCCTAAATATTATTGGTTTTAACTCAGTTGAGTGCCCCTGACTGCTGGTCAGGGCAGAGTTAAGGACTCAAAGGTCAGTGGCGTGTCCGTAATTACCGTAATGGAATACAACTGCAATGGGCATGTCCTTCCCTAACACGGCTGAGGCACTCCTTGGTCTTCAGCGCTCAGAACTGCAACAACAGCTTATTCACAATGACTATCGAGAACGTATCAAACAAACCTAAAGAAAATCCACTTAAAGTAGAGCTTTGTTGTCAAAGACAGTTATGACCGAGTCCACGCTGGTAAGAAATCAGGCACATAAAACTGCAGTTTCTACTGAGCACTGGAGTAATAAAAGTTTAACGGCCGTTATTAGTTAGCAACTAGTACAAGGAAATTCTGGGGCTTGAAAATAACAGAGTAAAAACCTGAGTTTGCTCGTACATAACAATTATCAGTAGAACTTACACCAAGAAATATATTTTTAGATGAGTCAAATCCAGCTGCGAAAATCCTTGCTGTATATGGCGGGCTCCTGTCACAAACAATCCTGCACGCAAACCGGGATATGGTGCTTTGCGTAATCTGGGTTTCATCGTTATTTTGACTTCCAGAAATAGTATCCGTTACTACAAAGTCTATGGGGCTTTCTGTTGACCTCCCAACCTGCAAAAAAATGAAGATTATCATATAATTCCAGAGAGCCACAGAAACATGACAAGTTTTATTCACATTTCTAGTTCCAAGTTGATTTGCCATGAAAATAAAGGATTTTTTTTTTTAGACCCAGAACTCAGTTATTTTGATAGGCCATAACAAAACACTACTCACCATCATGTTTTCAGAATTTGTAGTTCTAGAATAGAAGAGTGTTCAGGTAAAACTCACCATATGATTAGATTTACTCCTAATCATGCCTGTGCTTGACTAAAGAAATTAAAAAGCTTTCTTCAGAAGAAATAAAACACAGCTGATCAGGAGAAAAGAATATTTTTCCATCTTGCCACCTATAAATTTTAATTCTGAAACTGGAAACATTAGACATCTGGTACAGAAAACTTCATTACAGAATGGATGGAGGGATCTGACTGCCAACCAAACATACAGTGAGACTTCATCAATATTTCCACAGGCAAATTAGTGTTACACCAACTCCGCGCGTAACTGGGAAAATGGAGCCGAGGAACAAGGAGTGGGACAGAATATTAAGTTTATAGACACCTTGTGATCAAACAGAAGAAAATTAAGATACGAAACTACCTTCAACATTTGGCAAATAACCTCTGCACTAAACGTGATCTCATTGTCCCCCAAGAAGTCACGTTCTCCTTAGCTTCTTGCTCTTCAAAGGCTGCTACGAGAAGACATGAATGGCTCCATCATTAACAAACACCTCTGCAAACTAAATGAGCTGAAGAGGAACATTATTCGAGAGCAGAGGAAAGGGATGTTATTAATATTTCACCCTTGTCACAACTGAACTGGCAGCAAGAGCAGAGGGGTCTCTCCTGACGTTCTCTTCTGCTTCCAGTTCTACTTGGCAGCGTTAACCACATGTAGAAATTCACATCTTAAGTGACATATCCAGCTACTTTCACCATATCATGGGACTCAACCCAAGTATCAAACAGGATGAGCTCGCTGCCGATAAAGCACCGAGGAAATCCTAGAAGAGAAATACTAGAGTACCCCTTCAATTTTCCACTGACAGTAAAGCGACTACTAGATACTCCAGAGAGTTCAGAGACTGTTTAACAGAGGACATTTGAGTTACAGAACCTGGCAAGCTAAAACTTAAAGCTATATTCTTCTTCCTTTTACAGCATGGTTTCTAAACAGGCCTCTCTTTCCCATCCGATGCAATTCCTGCGAAGAGCCAGCGCTGACCAGCAGCAGGAAGCTTTTTCCTCGCTTCAGACTATTCTCTGTCTGTCTGTGAAGTCTCTTGAAGGATAATCAATAACAAACATGAAATATATTTGTTCCTAACAAATTTCTGCCTGTTGCAGTCTCTCCAGCAGAAAGCACTCAAAGCTTTTAGATGCAATTAGAGAAAAACCGACCTAATTTTCCCTTAGAGGATGACAAAACACACATGTATTTGCTCTCAGTCTTCCTCACAAACTAATCGGTCACCATGAAACCCAAACATTTGTACATAAGCAATAAAATCGATATACAACGCTTTTATGTGGTTTTCAAAATCTCTGAAATTATATGTAATATTTTAGGCAATTAAGTAATTATTTATATATCTCTTACCTTATCTTGTGTCACAAGTATGTCTATACAACATCAAATATTTTAAATATTTGGGTTTTTTTTTCTATTGGAAAAGCCTTCTAGAAGATCAGTCTCTAGTGTTGAAATGTAGCAATACATGAAATAAGTGGCCTTCAAAACATGGCAATTCCTTCACAGTCCTTATTAAATCAAAATTTGGGGGTTGAGATCACCTGGAAAGAAAGCTCCTCGGGAGCCAACGAAGACACTGGACACTATCAACATTTAACCACCAAAAATTTTAACCCATCTGATGTTGCAGTCAAGACTACAGTCACTACAGACCTAGTTCCTTTAGATGACTCGTTTCCCTTCCATTTTCCCCTACAGCACAGAAGACCTTCCTCTTTCTTGTAATTTTAGGCTGTATTTTGGGACTCGTCCTGTTAACTGTGTTGTATTACATATTATTTCACTAAGTCACTTCCAATAACAAACCATAAATCTTCCAGCTGATGCGTAAGACAGCTTCTGTTGTCTGCACTACAGGTTGTTGTTAAAAGCTGTGTAAAAGCCAGGCAGTCCATCAACTCGCTAGTGTCTACCGTCAATCAAAGAAGCGCTATTAAAAACGCTCGCTCCCGAGACAAGGCAAACCCAGACAAGCTGCCAACAGATAATGGAAGAGCG
>NW_010409987.1:1031-8623 GCF_000710305.1 Buceros rhinoceros silvestris | reverse complement strand
GCAGATTCGTGGACTGCAATGGAATTTCACTCTGATGTTAGGGAGAATTGGACCATGCATCTTCTGACGGGCCGTTCTACAGAAAAATCAATTCTTCATATTGAATGTACCCGCTTCTTGTATAAACTTGTAGTTATTTAGGGTACGGGCTACACATTTCTGTTCCTTGTAGTGCTACGAACGGGTATAATCAACCCATTCTCATCCAGCCAAGCCATGAAGGAACACATTCTACTCCAAGTGATGAATCGTCAACAGAATAGTTACTAAACTCTGAAGAAAAACTGCATTTTTAGCACCATATAGAAGCTGCAGCACGCAGGCGTTGGGAGATGCCAGATGGAACATGGGAGTACATTCTTTATGTTATTACATGAAGAAATCAGATCTGTATGGTGAAGACAAAGCTATGCAGTAGCATTTATACAGACTTCACTACACAATTACATTAAGGGAGAAAAAAACAAAACCAAACCACATACTCAAAACAGCAAAACAACAACTACAGTGGGGGGGAAAAAAAAACAAGCCAAAACCAAGTAGAAGACATAAGAACAGAGTCATGTGAGATTATCAACAACCTTCCAAAGGCCGTGAACCCTTTTTGTTAAGGTGATCCAGCAGCTGTTTGTCAAGTGTCTGAGCAGGACACAAGTAAGCAGGGAAGACAACAGCACCCACCCATTCCTGCATCGTTTCCAGCTTTCAAGAAGCAAGAACTTTGCTGATGAGTGCTTGAAGTAATCTACTCAAACACGTTTAAATGAGAACACTTATTTGTAAATGACTCTTCATGTTATCTTCAGAATAAAGGTAGTGGAGGAAGAAGGGGTAGGAGTACTCCTGTATGAAACTTCTTCAGGCATCCACTGAATACGCCTATAAACCTTCATGGTTACAAGGGTTGTATGTCTGCATGGGGGGCGGGCAGGTAGAGTGTGTGCATGGTGATTTAAACCACTTAACTGCTAAGTTACATGCAGGCAAATATGATAGTTTTCATTTTATCATGGAAAATGTCGAGAAAATTGGTATTTAGACAGCCTGAGCACAGCTCTTCAATGCCTTCCGAGTTTTCTTACTGCCCTTTGTATGGTCTCCCCATGTTTTCCATATGTGCCTCAGTTCTGGCAAGCATCTACTCGTGCTGCTTCTTGGTTATAAGCTTGGGAAGGATAAAATAAGAAGCTGTTCAGAGGTTGCAATCTTCAGAGTTCTCCTGTTTGTTTCTGGAAATACTGCAGAATACACAACACTTCTCACATTCTCCTTCAAAGAAAAGGACTGACAACAGACTCTCACAGTGGGAGAAGGAAGGCAGCACAGCTTTTTTGTGAACTGTGAATGTCCCTCATTTTCACAGGAAACCAGCTCTAACCCAGCAGATTCAGTCCTCACAGGCTGGAAAAGGTACCCTGACCAAGAAAACAAAAGACATCTGCTGCCCCTCATCCCTATTTCGGCTCCCACTGACTAAGGTGTTACTAAAAACAGCCACTCTCAGCTTCTCACATTCCTTACTACGGTTAGTCACGCAGTGCCACTCTCCCCTTTCACAGAGGGGAAGATTGAGATTAAAAAAAACTAGGGATTTGCTGAAGATAATACCCTTTGTCAGCAAGAAAGAGTGGCCTCCAGCCTCAACCTCTTGTGGTCCAGGCATTATCCTTCCCTTTTCAGCTTCCACATCCTTGCCTGTGTTCTACAAAAGCCAGAAAAAACACGTTTGAAAAGAAATCAAACTCCAAGGATTGTCTATCTCAGTGATGCCTGATCAGCAGTAAGGCTTTAGTCTGTGGATCAATAAACAACACATGATTTGTCGTCATGTGCCACAGGGCTGCACAAAACAGTGCTCAAGTAACTTTCCCCTGACTGCTCAAGGTCAGATTACTGAGAATAATTACAATCTAATGGCTTATCTGCGTAATGGAAACCTCTTCAGCTGCTGTCAGGCATCGCTCGAGCAGCAAAATATTGCCAGAGTCTACCAGACTATCCCTTTTCCCATTGTCACGGCTGTCAGCCCCTCCAGGCCAAGGCATGAGCACAGTCCTCAGAAGAGAGCCGTGGAGAGAGGAAATATGAACCAGGACACAGCGCTTGAGGTGAAGCCGAGATCAAGGCACAGCAGGACAGTCTACACATCTCAGACTGCACTGAAAAGAGGCATTTAACAACATGGATGCCTTAACCCTGTCGCATTAGCCATTTGAGGGGGCAGCAGAAGGCTCGAGACGCTCTGCCAACACAAGATTCAGCTCAAAAAGTTTTGCTGTTATTAAGATGGGATGGTTTGACCTGTTACAAGCCAAACCAGTCACATACCTACAAATATACAGCAGATAATTGCCTCAACCACAGGCAGTGTCTCAGATGAATTAGTACATGGGCCGAAATTAGGGGGTTTGTGACATTTCACCAGTCACCTGAGAGCTGCTGGAAGGAGAAAGCATGAGCTGAGCTCGTACAGCAGCAGTAAGAAACGTGCTCTCCAGTGCCAGCCTCTCAAGGCACAAAAGCATCTTGCAGAGATTAACAAGTATCACGCAGTGTCCCAGAAGGATGGGTTACATTTTTCTTTTACTAGCAAACATAGAAAAACCTATTTCAGGTCACTTTGGATTTGTGCAATCCTTCATGCAGCAGCAAATGAATAAGACTGGTTTTAGCCAGTCCCTATTTGGACCTAATTGTTCCAAAGCCACACTGGGAAAAATTTATATATAGAGAAAAAAAAAAAAAAAAGAGAAGCCACATGAAGCAAAGGCATCTTGACAGAGCTATTTCCTCTTCTGTCAACAGCACTCAACTGCTGACCCTTCTAAATATGAAAGACTTAATGAGGAGGGATAACGCTTCACGATAAGATGCTCTAATTACAGAGGTCACTGACAAGACAGACCCAATTAGTCTAGACTGGAAAAGGTGGTGTGTGTTTCTTTCCTTCCAAGCTTGAGGTCCAAGTTTGTACAGCATTTCTCTTATCGATAACAGTAAGTATTGCACAAGAAAATAACGGTTCCAGACCGTTAGATGATGCAGAAAACCCCAAATGCCTACAGGGGAGAGTGAAAACCTTGGCCAGATGAAGGCAGTAAGGGTATGAACAGGTGCTGGCACTGGTTTGACAACACAATTTCAGAGAATACCCAGAAAAACGTAACACAGAGCTGTGGTTCTATATGTTGCTGTTAAAAAAAGCAATGCACATATTGCAGGGTCTTACCTGAAACATGTCTGTATCTTTATCGTGAGTATACTCCACCACCACAGTCTGGTTTCTGGATAACGTGTAAGAGATACTGTGCTGACCTTTACAGCTGATCGCCTGTGGGATAAAAAAAACCCCTGTCTGTTATACACAGCTTCCACAAAAACACTGTAATCAAATTCATTTCACCATATAAACACCTCTACTACGATCAGGAAAAGCAGCATATCGTAATGTTTTGTTTGAGGCTGGGAAACACGTACAATAGGATTTTGTGGTTTGTTTTTAATGGAAAACCCCAAGCTGCACTTTTGTTTCTAGTTCAGAAGTACCCACTGCCTTCCATTTTCACAGCTTAGGCTCCAAACCCATCGTTTCCTCTCTGAAATGATACCAAGTTCCTGACCCTCACAGGAACTTGTACCCCAGCAAAGGCTTGGGATTTGGGGTTCTGTTTTTAAAGCAAGTGAGCAATACAACCGATCTTCAGTTAAAAGCACCAGGATTTCAGGGCTATCGTTACAGTCAAGCAGGTTTCTAGTTAGATCAGAAAGCCGAGTGTTTTTTTATGAATGGTGATGAAGAACGAGTACTTTCAACCTGTTTCTCCTCATTAAAAGGTGGTACTTACAACCTGCCAATGGAGAATCATCCCTAGAAATATGGATATAGCATCAAAGACTAAACAGTAATACAGAATTTAGGGCAAGACTGGAAGAGGACAAGTCCTGTTATTCTGCTGTATCTGAACTCCCTCCTTGTTAAGGCCTCCCAGGTTTACATCTCCAGGTTGCCTTCCAAAGTCCAGCGACTACTTCAGAGAACAGAACAGAGACATCACCCCAATACAGAGCGTAGAATCACATCATCATCTGGTTGGAAGAGACCTTTAAGATCATCGGGTCCAATCGTTCACCCTGCACTGCCAGGTCACCACTAAACCATGTCCCTCAGCACCAAATCCACACAGATTTTAAACACCTCCAGGGATGGGGACTCCACCACCTCCCTGGGCAGCCTGTTCCAGTGCAAGTTTTTCCTGATGTCCAACCTAGATCTCCCCTGGTGCAACTCGAGGCCTCCTCCTCTCGTCCTGTCACTTGTTATATAGGAGAAGACACCAACCTCCACCCCTCTACAACCTCCTTTCAGGTAGTTGTAGGGAGTGATAAAGTCTCCCCTCAGCCTCCTTTTCTCCAGAATAAACAACCCCAGTTCCCTCAGTCGTTCATCACAAGACTTGCTCTCCAGACCCGTCACCAGCCTTGTTGCTCTTCTCCGGATGTGCTCAAGCACCTCATCGTCCCAACTCATGAAGAAACAGCGAGAAAGAGTTTTCCTTGGTGAATAAACGCAGCGTAGCTGAGAAGGGGCAGGGCCCAGAGGTCCTTTCAGAACCTCTGAGACTCAGCATGCAAAATGTCTGTGGCCCTGATGATCAGCTCTCAAGCTTGAAGACTAACACTCACTTCAAATGATTAAGTGGTGTCAAAGTGTAGTGGCACTAGCTGTACCATGTAAAAGCTTCAGGACAGAGGGGAACCAGCTGAGAAACTAAACCGATTGGCTGACAGGGAAATATATGTAAATACAAGGTCCTTGTAACGGCACACAATTATGAAAGGAAATGACTGTTACAGCTCAGAAGACACTTTGGAGACATTTAAGGATTGAATTAAAAGGTTAATTAAAGCTTTCTCCAGTTTGCTGCTAAGGGGGGTAATTTTCTAGATGAGGTTCTCTCACTAGCTCCACTCCTTCATGCTGCTCTTCACCTAAAGAATTCACAGCCAGCCATGATTAAACTAAGCATATATATTCTTTCTATATATACACATATATATTCTACTTACCTGTCTGTCATCACTCACAAAAGTCTAAAGGATCCCAAAGCCACAGATCAATTATTACACAAATCATTAAAAGTCTCACTGGATGTCAGAGGTAATAAAAACATCCATGTGCACACTAAAAGCCTGCTAAGGGTGAGCAGAAGTATTTGACACGATTACTGAAAAATAAGAATGCTTTTTTGTAAACCTCGTGCATTTGCAGCAACAGATTAGAGACTTTTAGAACACGCCTCGTCCTGAGAGCTCTGAGCAGCTCCAACACTTGCTAAAGATTTAGGCGTAGGTGATAATTCCTGGAGGCAAAGGATTAGGCAGGATGACCTTTCTCAGTCCCTCCCAGAGCTTCTCCCACACTGAAGCTTTGAGCAAAACTTCAAGCCATAAAATCTAGTTTCCCCTGACTTTTTTTCCGTCTATAGATATTTGACAAGGGGATCTCGAGCCCTGAGCAGGGTTTGGGTACTGATGCTTGGAGCAAATCTAAAAGCCATAAAATCTAGTTTCCCCTGACTTTTTCTCCGTCTATAGATATTTGACAAGGGGATCTCGAGCCCTGAGCAGGGTTTGGGTGTTTCTAGAAGATAAATGAGATAAAGTGATGAACAGGAGACCCTTACACTGTGCATTTTAAGCATAATATGCCAATAATCCATTTATATTCATATATATTTATATTCAGCGTTAACATGATGATCTTGGCTCAGCTCCAGCCTGCACTCACCACGAGCAACCGGGTAAAATTCCCAAGCAGGGGTGTGTGCCCTGAGCTTACACTCTTGTCAGGCAAGATACTGGATCCAATGGGATCTTGGGTGAGATGCAAAACTGGAAGTTTTAAGGTCCAGTGGAAAAAGTAAGGGGGGGTGGGGGAAGGGAGAGGAATGTAAGAACTTCCAGAATCCCTTAGTAAGGTCATATCCTACATGACCTACTCCTACATATGTTAATAATTCCCATTAGGTTGACCTCCAAAATGTTAGGGTAGGACACAACCTTTTTCTTTTCTGTGTGTGTCCCGTTCCCCTCCCGACTTTTCTTCCTCATCTTATTCCCCTTCCTCTTTGTTTTCTGCTATTTATACTCAGTTATTTTCCCTGTGAAATGCCACAATTCATTTCTGGAATTGTGTAATCATTTTTCAAACGAGCCGAGAACATTATGAGAAATGGTTCAACCTGTGTGCATTCACAGTCAGCTCTGCACCAACAGTTGCTCCAATTCAAAGACTTCCAAGTAAAAAAAAAAGTAACAATTTCAAGAACTACACAAAACAGAACTACAAACTATTCACAATGACTGTGACAAGTGAAAGGCAAATACTTTATTAAAACAGTATTGTAAAGTGGAACGTAGCCAAAGGGAAAATCACAAAGGATTTTGACAGCTTGACGAGCTACAGAACCATGCTACTACAAGTCCCCAAGAAGTCTGGAGATTGATGGCCTCAACTCCCTTAAAATTGGTTTGTAGCAACCAAAATAGTGAGGTTGCCTTTTTACTGCTTTTAGCATTTCAATTTCTAGACTTTCTCTCTGCCAGTAGGATTTCCCCCCAAATGGGTATTTTGATGCTGTCACATAATTGCGCTGCTCTGGTGACCGAAGTTGTGAGAAGAGCCCTGGCTTTCCCAAGCTGTGCAGCAGCATCACAAGTTCTAGCAGATGACTTCAGAGTTCCAGGCTGGACACCACCATGTCCACCTTCCAGGCAGGAACTAAAACACAACAAAAACTGGGCTCTAAACCTGACCTGTATCTCCTCACCTCCACCCCATGGCTGTCAAGATCACCAGAACAACAGTGCGTATTTTCAATGCTTGTATGAGGAGTCCTCCAAACTTTTGAGTGCGTGGGACAACAACAGCTTAATTTCAGAGCAGTTTTCTCATATCTTTAAGTTCTTAGAAGTTTAATGAAAATCGTTAATTGAGCACGGGGAAAAAACCAAACTAAATTAGTTTCCTTGAAAAACCCTCACTAATGTATATGACTGGAGCCTGGCAAACAAATCAGAAACGTGGGGCTCCAGACTGGCCATGTGTCCAGCAGGAACGACGGTGGGGAGATAAGGCTAGATTCATCCAGCTGCCCTCAGAACTGTTTGTTTTAGATAGTCAATAGCCTCAAGCTGCTGGATTCAAGTAATTCCCTTTGGAGGAAACAGGTAGCAAAGCGGGGACTGACCGACAAAAACCGTGTGGAGGGATAGAGGGAACAGGTAACAGCAGCAAGAGTTTTCCAGAATAATCCCGCTGCTAGTGACTGTGTCCACACTGGGGTTGAGGGCTTCTTAAAAATCCAAATGCCAGCAACAAGGAAAACCTGAGGACCATGATCTAGAGAAGGCCTCAGGAACGATGCAAGGTTGGAACCCTCTGCTGGGAGGAGAGGGGAGAGAGCTGGGGGGGTTCAGCCTGGAGCAGAGGAGGCTGCGGGGAGACCTGAGTGCAGCCTGTCAGTGCTGCAAGGGGTGTCCGAAAGCTGGGCAGGGGCTGGTCAGCAGGGGCTGTGGGGACAGGACAAGGG
>NW_010409987.1:0-637 GCF_000710305.1 Buceros rhinoceros silvestris | reverse complement strand
GGCCCCATGGCAGGTCAGGTTGGCGCTTGGGGCTCTGAGCCCCCTGCTCTGGGTGCAGATGTCCCTGCTCCCTGCAGGGGGTTGCGCTGGGTAAGCTCTGAAAGTCCCTTCCTACCCAAACCATTCTATGATTCTGCTTGGCATGAAGAGACAGGACTCCCCAGAATCTCTCCAAGACAGAGCTCGTGTTTGCACAGTAATCCATCCACCTCTAAAGCTGGATGACATCGTGCAGCAGCTCCAAGCTTCTCTATGTTGATCCAGTTTACCAGGAAGGCTCCTCTCCTCCCCATCTCTCAAAGCAAATCCCGCAGCTATCCCGACTGCATGGCACTTCCACTGCCTCAGGTTTTGTGTTTCAGTGATTTAGGATGGTTGGAACTGTCATACATTATCAGAGACTGAAGAGAGCTGCATCTGAGAAGCCCAGTCTCTCACCCCCACGCTAACATGGCCTAAGCATTTTATTTTTACTTTTTAACCAGCTTTGCTAGTAACTTGTCAAGTTTTCAGTTATATCCTCCCCACTGGCTGGAATGACACTTGCCCGTGGTTTTTTCCCCTGCCTCCTTACACACACTTTTCATTGTTGCTCCCTTCTCTCTGTTTTGAGAACAAACCCTCACTGCCTCCCTCT
>NW_010409986.1:0-443 GCF_000710305.1 Buceros rhinoceros silvestris | reverse complement strand
CCGGTACAATATGCGATCTGTGAATCAACATGACAGCGCACGGCAGGGCTGACAGCCCCTAGACAACGTGAACCCCTTCTTTTTGCAGTATGTGGGCAGGCGTGCAGAAGCACTGGACAAGCACGTGACCAATGATACCTCTAAAGGCTGCACTGCTCCAGCAGCTTGCTAGGGACAATGTGAGTGAGGACTGTAGGAAGATCACAGGAGCCTCACCAGGCAAGCCTGCAACAGTCGATATGGTCACCGCCTGCTCTGTGATTGCAGCTGCGTTTACAACAAAGCTGCTCCGAAACATCTTGAACGTGGAAAGAACGGACATTTTAGAACCGACTGTCCGAATTGTAAGCGTGCTGCTGCAGGTTCACAGCGACCCCAAGTACATCACCAACTACTGAGACCATCTAAAAATGAAAGCCTCTGAGAAGCTCAGACCTCTACAT
>NW_010409985.1:18542-20293 GCF_000710305.1 Buceros rhinoceros silvestris | reverse complement strand
TTAATATATTTTTAATATATATTTTGTTTCCTTAAGTGATTCTATTTTTCATCTACCCAATTCGTTGGGCTCAAATTTCACTTCTTTATTCCCCTGCCTATCTTCCATACACAGATAGGTATGTAACTTTTACAAATGCCCTGATCATTATTGTGGAATAGGTTGAAATAACACATTTATTTACTCATGGAGAGAAAAATCTTATGAAAGACTTTGACAGAATAGCAGGAAAACAATTACCTGTTTCTGAAGAACAGTGTCTGGTGTGGTGGGAATCATGACATTCCCCACTGGCATTGACAAGTAGCCTTCCTGATGAAAAACATTTCTCCATTATGCTCCTTGCAGGGTGTACAAAGATCAGTGCACTAACACATTGTCATCATACTAAAACACGTTCTAAGCACATTCTGAATTGTTCTGTATGTTCTGCTGTAAATTCCTTTCTCTTCTGTGTCCCCCTTAAATGTTTCAAAAAGTTGAAGGATAAAATTCTGCAATTTAATTTTTCCTGTGTAAGATTTTCAGTGAAGAAGTTAAGATTTCAGTGGTAGATTTAGGAGACAGAACATTTTATGTTCATGGAACAGACAAACAAAAACTACCAGAGCCATGTCTATACCAAGCTCTGACTGTTTGCAGTAGTGGTTCCTTAAGCATGAATTAGATCTTGAAGACTTGTTTGTTTGTTCATGAATGTCTGTGTGATCAAATTAAAATGAATTGCATTTGAATATCTTGAAGAAATGCCCTTTTCACAATCAATATATACTTAATTTATGTTTCAAATTGTCTGATTAAATTCTCTTATAATTTATTGATCACTACTTACTTAGTGGAGATTATGTCCTAAAATCTAATCCCAGCTTTCAAACAGAACAGAAAAGACTACACTAAATAATCACCTGTGAAAACACATGCCATATAAACATAAAGAGGAGGGTTGATTATTAGAGTCATCTTCAGTGCTAAGAATACTGGCGGTGTTTATTAGTTTATTTTAGCTTAATAACAGTTACATGGCATATATGTTTCTTATAACTTCCATTAATTTATTTGGAAAATATAATTTATCCTTTTATCTTGCTCTGAAGAGTGAACTCACTTGTGTATATGAGATTATATGTTCATATACATAAAACTACATCAGCTGATCGGCACACTAGCAAGAAGAGGGAAGGACTGGTCTGGTAAAACTAATGGCGGAAAAGCAACTGCTATGATAAAAAGACTTAAAGGCACTTTGTCCTTTAAAATAAAGGAGTCTATGGGTATAAATGAAGTTTGGCTGAGGCCTGAGGTCTCACAGCTCAAGTCAGGATCAAGATTACATGGAAGGGTTCTGCGTTAAAGGGAGATCTCTCTGCTAGGACAGGGGACATCTGATTCATAGATGGGTCCTGGGCCTTCAAATGGGTACTGAGTGTATAGAAATGCTCTGAAACACACATTTTTATTTTTACTTCCTCTGTGGATATATTTGAGTCTCTTCTAGAAAGTCTTTATTTTCTTTTTGGTTACCAAAGAGTTAAAGTGTAAACAGTAGTAGTCCCATAAAATTAGAGATCTTGGTCTTTCCGTGACCATATTTATACTACTAGTATGACTGATGGACCATCACAATTCATACTGAAATCTCCTTTTATGACTTTCAGCAACTTTATGTCCGGGGGCTGACCGAAAATCAATAAGGGTGTGAGGTAAGCAGAAGCCGTGACTCAGCAGGCTCTGTACACACTCAGCAAGGGAAA
>NW_010409985.1:17465-18503 GCF_000710305.1 Buceros rhinoceros silvestris | reverse complement strand
AGCCAATAGGGGTGAGTGGAAAGAAAAACCCTTAACTCAGCAGTCTCTGTACACACTCAGCAAGGTAAAGAGTCAGGAGAGTCAGGGTGTCCCGCGGAGCAGAGCCTGATTCAGTTGAATAATCCTCCAGGAGAGCCATTAAATCTTACTGACTGTACTAGGAAAACAGGAAAGATTATGATCCTTATATAAGTACTTAAATCCAGTAGCTTCACTTAAAAGAAATCAAACACCTCCCTTTTGGGGGAAAACAACAACAACAACAAAACAAAACCAAAACCCGATTTTTTCCCCTCCCTCCTGCTTTTAATAATAGCTGTAAAAGAAATCTTTATTTGTGATTTCTTTTTTTTTTTCTCCCTTTGGTAAGAGCTAAGAACTCTTGAGAGAGAGGGGGAGAAGGACTGTAGGACATAACCTCAGTGAGATATACTGACAACATTTTTATAGGTTATACATTTCTCTTGCAGCTATAGTGGGCAAACCACAAAAAAAGAGAATGGAGAACGCAGAATATAGCGAGAAAATTACAGAAAAATATGCTAAGTTAGTAACTGAAAGGAAAACTCCTGTCCAGACAGTAATGTCTTGGTCTAAAATACGCTGTACTTTTAAGGCTGTGTTCAGATTTTGATTTATTACTTTTAAAATCTGAAAAAGATCAACAACTCTCTAAGTTAATCGGATGGGGGAGGATCAAGAAGATCAATTGAAGGTCAGTACCTCAGAGAAACTGGAGGTGGCTGTCCTGCTCGGTGTGGCCCAAGACACATTTGGTATTGTAGATGCAAAAACATCCACAAGGAGGATCGATGTACGACATTGTCTAATGAGAGACACAGGGCCCAGGAGCACCGGGGTACCCCCAGGCTGGGGGCGCTGGGCAGGGCCTGGCAGCCAGGGCCTGTCCCACATCCCGCCAGGAGCAGGGCAGCTGGAGGGCAGCTCCAGCCCTGGGCCCTGGGCACCTCGCGGGGGAAGGGGACGGGCCAAGGCTGGGCCGGGACACGGGCCCATTGGTGGGCCTGGCTGGGCCGG
>NW_010409985.1:0-17320 GCF_000710305.1 Buceros rhinoceros silvestris | reverse complement strand
GCTGTGGAGAGCTGGAGGCTGGCCCTGGTGTGGTGTTGCTGGGGCAAGGGCTGAGGGCCCTGCAGGTCTGACATGGGGTCCTGGGCCTTGGGCAGAGTGGGGAGGCCGGGGAGTGCTGGGCAGGGACAGTCAGGGCTGACCGTGCCCTCGTGGGCCTGACAGGGGCAAATGTCAGCGTAAAATGGCCAGTGTCAAATAGAGAAAACTAAAATTATATCAATACGGAAAGAGTAAGATTACTTTAGTCCTTTTGTTCTCTCCAAGGCTGTCTCAGTCAACTGTGTCAGAGCGTATTGCCAGATGATCTGTGCACAAAGATATGTAAAGTTTATCTTTTCAAAATGACAGATTCAGTCATCAAATAAATTAATTTGGCACTTGACTCTGTAAGGTGCTGAGCAGTTGGCTCTGATGCAGAAAAACGTTTCACTTTTCCTTCAATCCCAATAATACCTTTGTTCATTTAAAATACACTGGAAATTCATTGTTAGAAAAAGGAAAAAAAAAGAAAAATCTAACCCCCCTCTAAACCCCAGGATGCAATTGCAGCCAATTCCTTCATCCAGTGAGCCATTTTATCGATTTGTAAGTATCTACTTTTAGACCTGTGAAGGATTGCTGAAAATTTGATTAGAAATAATTTTTTTTTTTAATTATGAAAGCATTAGTATTTCCTCCACTATTTTGGGTTTTTTGTTGTTGGTGGTGGTGTTTTGGGGGTTGGTTTGTTTTTTGTAAGGTATGTAGGAAGATATTTCTTCTTGCATGCTTTTTTTTTTTATTATTATTATTTGGTGATATCAGGAATAGTCCTGGTCTTACCTAGTATTTTTGAAGATCACAGAAGGATTATTTTATTAAAAAGATATGCAATGTATATGTATTACATCATTGTTTTATTGAAACATGTTAACGTGAAATGTGAAATCTCTAACGAAGTGTTCTCTAATTCTGTGATTTAGAATCTTTGGCTGGTTCAAGTCTATCTAGACTCAAGGCAGGAAAGGGTCAGAAAAGGAAAGTCTAAGTCTCTAAAGATCAAATAGTGCTAAGTAGAATATTTATGTATTTTTAGTGCTTGTGAACATGAGAGGTTATAGGGAAAATTGTTCCAGGAAGTGACATTGCATGGTATTTCAGGTATTCCGTGGATAAGGCTCATATCTGACATAGGTAGACTGGATCACCTTTCTGTATCTATGAGAAGGGCGTAAGTTAGATACTGAATTGAAGAAAGCAGATTACACTTCCTGTTTTTTAAAATTAATTTCAACAAGAATTAATAGAAATTGTCAAATAATTCGTTCTTAAATAAATTTACTACGGAGGTAACCAGCTACATGGATAAAATTTTAATACTGAAGCATGAGAACGGAATGGAAAACAAAATCTCAGAGTCTTTTAATCCTAACAGAAGAGTTGATCATTTATACTGCCCTCCACGATTTTCAAAATGCCAAAATATCAAACTTTTTTTTTAGTCTTTCCTATTTAGAAATAGGGATTTTTTACTTGAATGTCTAAAGAAGGTACTATCTGCAAGCTGGGATGTATGGTGTTGGAATACTTTTGGGAGGTAAAGTCTGGTAGGGAGCTCAGTAAGTGAACATCTGCAACTTGAATGTCCATCTATATGTCATATATCCTCTCCACAAAGTAGAGGTAGGCAAAGTTAATCTGATTAATTTTAGGGAACAAATCAGGAAGTATATAAAGTCTTAGAAGTGCCACCTTCTCTGAACTTACTGCAAAGAATACCTTGGCAGGTCAGATAGATACAGAAGTCTATATTTTTAGGTGAATCTCACCTTGTATTTGTCAATGATATTCCACTGAGACATGGTGACATTCTTCTGAATCATATTTGTCTTTCTGTTTTGGCCACAAAAAAATCATTCCAAGGTGTTGTAGCATCAGGAAAAGTTGAAGTGTTCTGTTGATGGTGGGAACTGTTTAGTGTTCTGCTGAGTCTGTGGCCTTTTGAAGTTACTTTCACTTTTTTTTGATGCATGCTTCTCAATAATTGTAAGTTTAATAATAGTAGTGTACCACAAGTTTGTTTATTCCTTTGCAGTCCTGTCACTCCTACATGAATTAATGTTAACTATATAATTATTTTAATTGCTTTAGTACAGTCGAATATATTCTGTTAAACAGCTTATTGCTCCCTTTTCTGTATGTTATTTTAATGAGACTTTTATGACTAGATAGCAGTAGAAGGTGCATAGAACGATAAAATTTGTAGTGAAAGACATATGCCTGTACTTTAGGTTGTGAAAAAAATATACTTTAAAACCAACAAAATTACTAAAACAATGTCCTCTATACTCCCGCCACATATACAAATGTCTTCTTAGAATCTTCAGGGTATAAGAGAAAAACGAATAGACAAAAAACAACCCTCAGACTATCTCTTTGATAGGAGACAGTGATCTAAAAACTGTCATTTCACAATCAGAAAATTGCTTAAAGAAAAAAACTAATATATTTGAAGCTTGTCTGTTATTAATTCAAAACATGATCTTGCTTCTAATGAATTTTTCTTTTCTTAAGGGTTTTAAAAAATGAATAGAAATGAAAAGAGTACCATTTAAAAAAAAATTTTACAAATACCTTGACCATTTTAATCTGAAGGAATTCAAGAGCAATTAAAATTATACCAACTGACTTCTAAGGAGAATAATGTTCTTACAGAAACTTATTAAGAAATTGATAATTACAGTAGATAAAACTGATTATATTGAGAGAGTATTCAGAAGGTCTATTAAAAAAAGGATTTTTTCACGTGCTAAATGGAATACAAAAATAATAACAAGCTTGCAAATGCAGCTGTTGAAAAGGAGTGAAAAACCTCCCTTCTTTCAGCACCGTGACTTTCAAAAGTAATGGCAACCACCAATTTGGCTCAACATTCAAATAATGAAAACAACTACTTGCACTATGCAAAACCTAGCTGCGTAGGTCTCCAAAAGACCTGAAGGTTTTAGGGATTACAATTTGTGTATAATAGAATTCAAAAGACAGGCCTGTCACTGGAGCCCGTAGCGGTTTTCAGGTTTTTTGAATGGGGTGACAAGCAAGACAAGGGTAAGGATTGCAGATGATTCAGAAAGAATCCCCTGTTAATGCGATGATTCTGAAATGAAATAGTTTCTTGGGGTAGGAAGCAGGTATTTCATAAATAAAACAGTATTAAAAATAAAATAGTATCTCAGAGAGAAGTTATCTGTTGTTTGGAGTTTTAGGCATCCGTTTGGTTTTGGTTGTGCTGTTTTTACCCTTGTAACAGTCACTTTTTTTTCTGAATTTTAGGATACAAAGGCTTTGAGGGGAAAAAACCCGCCTATTTGGCCTCACAGAATATTTGTTTTGTCTGTGATGTGAACTGATCCATGTCACTACTTGGCACTGTACTGTATGCACACACATCATTTTTTCCGTTAGATTTTTGTTATGAGATGATCTTATAACTCAGATAATACCTTTTGCATGCTTTCTTTATACCATATGTTTATTTTCTAAGGGGAGCTGTTGAGACTTGCTTGAATAAGAAAGCTGGAAATGCAGTCTGTCTTAACATTGGGAGCTCTGTAAAGAAGAATTTTGTTTGATCTCATTAATCAGATAATTGTTGCATAACAAAGATACGATCAGAACTTAGATTTTCTTCTGATTCATTTGGAGGCAGTCTCCGAGTTGCTCGTTATCATGATAAGTGGGTTTTATTTGAGGAAATAATTTGTCATTTTCAAATAGAAAACAAACCAAAACAGCAAAATATGCAAACTTACTAAACAAACTTGTTACTTCAGAGGAAAGTTATCATTTCTATGCTTGGCAATGTAGTAAGCACTAATTAAACGGGATTCCCAAGAATATGGAATCTTATGATACAGCATTTATCCAATATCCTTAGTCATCCTTCTTAACCATGTATTGTGTGCGGAGCTAGTTGAAGGAACAGTGTTAACAAGATGTGTAAACTTTGGAGATAAATTGACATTATATGTGTAAAACACCAAATAGATGTGTCATAAAGACACATGCTGGTGTTGCTTACAACGCAAGACATGCTGAACGAAAGGAATCCTGACACAATCCCCAGAGGGGACAATGTACACAACATATAATAGGAACACTGCACCTCACTTCAGAAACGTGGAGAAGACCTGACAGCACTAACAGCTTTGACAGCAGAAGAGGTAGCTCCAGTGTATGGCATCTGACCTTAAAGAAAAAATCTGTCTCCCTAGTTATTAAATGCAAAGAATAAAAAGGATTTGTCAGAATGGGGTGACTGAGTCACTGTTTCCTTCAGCATGACTGAATCCAGGACAAAACAGGACACAAATATGTGCATGTTCTGGGATCTCCTTTTCTTCCTTCCTAAATTTGACACTTTATATTATTGCATGACAAATAAACCTTATACTAGAAGAACATAATATTAAAACTATTTTAAATTTTCATATACTTTAAAAATCACAGATTTAAATGAGTTTATTTTTCATGTCACCCCACTAGCAGCTATGTCTTATGCATGTAATGGTCTTGTAGACAGTTGGGTTCATGGCAATAAAACCAATTAGTAAAGGAGCTCTTTGTATGGCAGAGGGGAATATCTTCAGTGAAAATTAGAGGTCCTGAAAAATTATCGACTGCCAATAGGACAAATTAATAAAATTGTGTATGTTAGAGATAATTTCCTATTTTGTCTTGAATGTATAGCATTTTTCAGCTTGTAATTGAGATGTTACATGCATGACTTTCAGATATTCTGAGTAGATATTCTAGATATTCTAGTGTAAAGCACACCAAAAAGCTTTTTCGTGTAAAACATAATTCAACTTTTCAGCTGCATTCCACTGATGCATAAGACATTGGAGCAGCTCAAGAAAGGAGAAAGGAACAGACAATCAAAGTGAAAAATGAAATATGGAAAGGGAACCAGAACAATTATTTCTCTATCTTGTTGCTTGTTCAACAACCTGTATTTTATATGCAGTAGGTTGTACTTGCTGCTGTGGTTTCATTCACATAATGAGTACATATCTTCCCTAGAGGAGCAAAGTCTTCTAGCTTGTCACTTGCTTTGTCATAATCATGTGAAGTTACTTTGACCACATCAGTCCGGTTTTTAATTAGTGAAGATATTAAAACTAATTTATCTTCTAATGGCCCAATGGGGAAAAAGATGGAGTTAATGGTGAAAATAACATCTTACAGTCATGAAAAGGAGACATCATTTTGCCATCCCTTTTGTTCTTCACATGCAAGGCAGTATTTCAAATAAATAAAAGTTGAATCCATGGATTATAACAGCACTGAAATAATCTGACATTTCTCTAACAGACCTAATTTTGTTTTCCACAGAAATTTTTGATTGTTTCAGTTATTAAATAACTAAATATGTAAAATAGTTTCTTGCAGAAAAGCTACTGTGATACTGACATGAGATTTGATAGGCCTGACTTTTGATCCCAATCTCCTCAGTTCTTCTAATAGACTTCACCTGTTATAGGCTGAACTCAGACTCTACCCACACATAGTCTACTTTCTTCAAGTGGGAAGTTATTTTGAATTCTAGCACATACACAGACCAAGACAACCAGCCCTTAAAAAGGAATGAAGCTATGGACCACAATTGCAACAATTTCCTTTTAAAAAAAACCCATAAATGTAGTTTTGCCTGAAATAAACAACTAAAATGGAATTTGGATTGATAATTCTCTGGTTTTTGGTGGTTTTTTTTTTTCTGTATAAAGATGGATAATCACCTAGATTTATTGAAATGTATACAGAGTTACATGGGAATTATTTTTTACCCGTAATATTCCTGGAGAAAAGTTATGTAAGTGCATGATACTAATGGAGAAAATGGGTGACATTCAGCGTTTCCAGAATGATGAGATTTACAGCTTCACTGCCACTTAATTTTCTCAAACTAGAAACAGCATTGCTATGCAAAGTATTTAATGCACAAAGATCCTCTTGAGACAGTCAGCAAATGGGAAAGAAATGGAAAATGCATCAGCGCACCCATCAGCTACTTATTAATGGGCATATTAATGAGTTTTTGAATTTTCCTGATTTAGAAGACATCCTCATCTTTGGCTCCAAGTACAGGACGTGTGGCAGAGACAACCATCTGCACCATCAGTCCTTTTCTGCAGGAATAACTTTTATCAATATTGTAAGATTTACAGTAGCTCAACAATCTCTTATAAAGGGTATGAACATGCTGAATGCAATGTCTCCATGATCAAAACTTTGAAGACTGAATTTAAGCTCTACTTTGTGTCTTTATTATGTTTCTTTATATCTTCCACCTCATTACGCATATGGCCTGCCCTGTTTGTAGCAACGCTCTGACAGCGCTCCACACTTACCTCCTTTGTTTTCACACCAAAATACCAGCAGGCACTTTGGCTGTCGTTCTTATAGGTCTTCAGTCAACACCTGCACAAGAAATGTCCTATACTGGTATTATCTTGGACTAGGGAAAAGGATGCGTATTATTTGCGGCTAGTTGTACTCTTCTCTCTCTCTGCAATCTCCTTATCCCCTTGTTCTACCTACTAACAGTTGGCATGTGCACCTGACTTTCAAACACGATTTACAAGAGCAGGAGATAGTCCTGCTCTGGGCTGAAGCCCAGCGTATGATTTTAAAGGTCTCTTCCAACCAGACGATTCTATGATTCTATATACTGTATAGAGCTAGAATCCCCTCCCTGAGCACTAACCCAGGGTCAGTCTGACAACTGGAAAATTTTGAATGAGTGAACTTTTATTGCAGGGACAAGCCGTTTTAAGGAGCTTTGGAAATTTTTACTTTAGATTAAGTTGTCTCTGTGTATGTAGCCACGTTTGCGTAGCACAGTACTCAAAAGATTAATACCTGTGATTTAAAGGGCACGCTATAGGTCGAGTGTACAAGGTTAGCTATGTATATTAACGAGGTACTTTAGTTGGACAGTTTCCGAAACTTTCATCTGTGTTTAAAAATAAAGATGAGAGGTTGTAAGGTGAAAGGTATCATTTATCTTCTGGGTTGTATGAAACTGCATAGTAATGTAATAAGGATGGGCCACATGTGTCTTTATGTACATCCCGTCTGCACAAATTAGTCTACTGATATATAAATAGTTTTGAACTGTGTTCTATGCCTTTTCCGTTACATACTACAGGTGAAAATTGCCTAATGTTTCAAAAAAGAGAAAGAAATAAAAGAGAACAAAAATATGATATAACTTCTTCATGTCTTGACTGAGCTTTTGTTTTAGGCAATGACGTATACAATTTCTTAAGTTGAATTACTTCACCACCTTTGAATCAATTAATATTTCACAGACAGTGAAACTTCTTTTAAGGTTTCTATTACAAATTGCATATGAAGAAATAAAAATATTTCATAGCCTTTAATTAGGAAAAAGCTAGAAATCATTGTAGCAGACAACCTAGTGTTAGTGAGGGAAGAGGGAATTCTGGGCCAGATTAAAATTGCGAAATTTAGATGTCTTCATGTCAGATTTTGAATGCCAGTTAGGTCCAGTAGTGAAGTCAAGGGAGCCATTCAGCTCTCACCGAAGTAATGGGCCGATGGTTACACTCAGTTCCATTGGCTGCATTACTTAAAGCTCTGTTGCTTACAAAGGGAGTGTAGACACTCATCTTAGATGTTAACTGAAGATGTAAATACTCTATGATGTTACTGGAGTGAACAGATTCATGTGATTACTATTAATGTTGTGGAATAGGATACTGACCAGTCTAAAGAGAGCATCCACTTAAATAACCAGTTTGTTCTGTCACCAGCCTGCAACTAAACCCATGCATTCCTTTTATTTCCTCCAGGAGGAGAAAACAACTACTGAAGGGTCAAGGCAGAGGATAAGGGAGAGCTAAATGCACCACTTATAGCCACAGGCAAAAGACAGACTGGACTAGGGGAAACAAAATCAATTTAATTCAAAACAACAAAACCACAACAAAATCACCAAGTAAATGAGGGTAGAACAGAGAGAAAGAACAACAAGATCTTAAATATACGTTACCCACAACCCTCCGCTTTTGCTAGGTCTGGCTTTACTATCTCCCTCCGGTGCTGGAGGAGCAGGGAAACACAGGATGGGGAATGCAGTCATTTTTAGTATGAGGTTCCAGCTGCTTGCTCCATTGAAAACAATCTTCACAGGTTTCCTCTGACTTTGTGATGTCCCCCCTCACAGGAAGCAGTGCAGGATGAATGCCTCCAGTTCACACAGCGGGGTCTGCTGCCACGGTTGGTTCTCCCAGTGCCAAGCCAACCTGGTGCTTTAGCCCATAGTCACCACATCTTTTGGGAGTCTCATCCAGTCCTCTGCTCCTGGGCTCTCTTTCTCCCCAGCCCATCTGCTCCTCTGCCGTGCCCTCTACAGCCCATCCACATCTCCCACCGATGCTCAATGAGTTAGGTAACTTGACACAGACTGAGGGAAATATCGCTGTCCCAGCGTGTACTCTGCAACCTTCCTCTGGCTGCCATGGCTACCACGTGGTGATTCTTCCTCTTTGTCCTACTGCCTCCAAAGTAAAAGGGCACTCTGGAAAACAGAAGGTGTTTCCCCCCTTGAATAGATTTATTTGCAGAGGCTCTGATTGGTGCAGCCTGGTCTGGAGGCAGGGGCAAAATCGGAGCTGGGGGACACATTTTGTAATGTTTCCTACAGGAACCACAGTAGTGGCCTCATCCCCTGCTACCGAAAAGCACCAAAACAAAGGCAACAGCTTCCCTCCACTGCTTCTGAAACCCCACCAAATCCTAAACCACAACACAGTCCTTGCAATAACAAAGTAAAATAAATGGCTCTATGGTAAAGAAATTCAGTCCTGAGCTTTTCTTACTCTCTGACCAGATCATCATTTCCCCACCAAAATGCAAATATGCAGTCTAGACAACAAAAGGATTCAGGTAGAAAAAAGATACAGATAGCTGTCATAACCTTTATAGGTTGGTAGGATCTTAAATAATATTTTATTTCAATATCAAGCAGCAATAACTTTCAAAAATTCTCAAAATTGTCCTCTGCTGATAGGATTGGGGTTGATGTTTTTATTTTCTTTTTGATCTTATGTCATTATTTTTTAGAAATAATTTTGAGACTTCTTTTTATTGGTCTACTTAGAGTCCAAATCTTATTTATGGGGAAATGTACCAGCCCAGAGACAAATCTGTCTGTTTCACAGCTAAAAATATTTATCAGTGGGTTTTAAATACTTTCATTCCTAGACAGAAATATCATCTAATGGATTAGACACCTGAGCCTCCTTAGAATATTTTCTGTTTATTTTGTTCTCTGGCTTTAGTGAGTCTCCCTTGCTGCCTCAGGCCACCTGAATTCCTGTTTGTTCAGCTCGGTGTTGGTAGGAAAACAAGTTCTGTAAAAAGGATTTTGCCTAGAATATTTTTTGGCTTAATATTTGGAATGCTTCCGGAGTGCAGGGACTGTGATTTCAGTTCCTGTGTGATTAAAAAAAAAAACATAAATCAGAGAGAAAAATATTATCTTAATGTTCTGACATCCATCTCAGCTTCCACTGATACCCTAAAGATGAACAAAGAAGTTCATCCAGTGGATTACAGAGGATGGATTAGAGGGATAGAATTTCAGTCTATCATCTGCTGGAGGTACAGGGTCTGTTAAATTTTGCATGGCGTGTCCCAGAAAGGCTACTTAGTTAAATGACTGACATTTTCCTGGAAATATCAGGAAAATGCAGAAATCCAATTCTTATAATACATTAGCTTTATATGCCTCTCTGCCTCCCTGGATTTTGTTGTTTGGGTTTTGTTTGGTTTTCTTTTTTTTTAAGAGCTTATGTTTAGCTCAAATTTATGTGAATATAGACATCCCATTATGTCGTTTCACAATCCACATATTATTTATTTTGCTTTGAAAAGATCTCTGACTCAACTATTGCCACCAAGCTCCACCCCAATTAACCCCTACACTTTAGCTTTATTTTCTGTATTAGTACTGCATTATGTTGGCACTGGTATGCTGAGCTCGTCTTTAGATTTTGCCTTATGATATTGCAAAAAGAGCAACATTCCCTGCAAATGAAAATAAGATGTAAAAATAAATGTAAAATAAGACAGCTACACTGGTGTAGCTGTTTACATGTACTGATGTTAACATCTGCTGACAATTTGGCCAAATTTTTAGCCATTTGTATCAGAAGGTTTATAAAGGAATGCAAGGTTATTGCCTCTTTGCTTTATCAGAATGCTGAACTAAAGCCCCGATATATTTAATGAGAATGTTTCTTCTCCTTCCTTAAAATAAAAACTTTAAGTAATATGAAGAAACGTTCAACTTACAGCTCAATTTTGCTCTTGTATTCCACTGCTATTGCACAAAATTACTGAACTTTCAAGTGCGGCATTGGAATTTGACTCCTAAGTATTTATTATCCTGCTCAGCTTTTGGACAATATACCTACTTATAACAGTTTTGAATGTTTTGCTTTCATGATTGAGAAGAAATGATACAATATATCAATATGTAACATGATGATGACCAGGTAATTCATTTGGAAAATTAAACTTGGCTCTTTCAATCTAAAGGACTTTTAGTGCTGTGACATGAAATAAAGAATTGTATGATCAGAGTAATATCTGAAACTGCTAATGCTTTTTGGTTTCTCCCCACTCACATAAACAGATCTTCCACTGAGTGGTTGAGAGCATAAAATGCCTTCTTAATCTTATCAAATTATTCTTGAGTATGGGGTCAAGTAAACTGCGCACATTTTGTATAAACATTGCAGATAAAGTTCTGACTTAACAGAAGAGAGTGACAAAACATTTTCCTGAATTAAATAAAGCCTACTTAAAATCTATTGAAGTTTACTACTACTACTACTATTGCTGTTGCTACTGTTACTAATGCTATTAGTATTATTTGCCATGCAATATTTTGGTGCCTGGTACACAGATTTGTATTGATGATCTCTGAAAATAGAATTTCTTACTGATTCATGTACCATACATTCTAGATATAGAGAGGAGTGCATATCGCTATTTCTAACAGACACTAAATACCATGAACTCTACTGATTTTCAAGGATTATGCCTTGCAGTAAATGCTATTTTTACATATTTTTAATAAAATTTGAAAGTGCAATTCTATCCTTTGTGTTTCCTTATGAATTTGATAAACTATTCTGTTTGGTTTTGTTTCCTTAATAACCTTGTGAGAGATTCGCCATTTATATCATTTATTTTTCAAAGACTGAAATGACTATTTTATTGTTCTGGTTTGTGTCTGTATCCTTCTGTATATGCCTTTAACTGATGATATTCTTAGGGATGTCTGTCAATACCATGTTTCACAGGTACTACAGAACTGATTGGGGAGTATTTTGAAAAAATGAAGGGACTGAATTTTTCCTCTGCAATTTCACTAAGGAGGGGTGGGGTTGGTGTTTGGTTTTGGCTTTGACTTTTTTGGTAACCTTAATACGTAGGCTGAATATATGCTATGAAATACAAGTAATCTTTGGAGGTGTTAGGGGAAATACTGGTCCTCCCTTTAGGCAGTGCTTGCCCTTAGGATTAAACATGCTTTCTTTCTCTGGGACTTACAAGGATGATATGTGTCCCTGGTAATGAATGCACGGACACAGAGCATTAGGCAATCATTTTCCTAAAATCTCGTTTTTAGACAGGCAGCCACAGGGTGATGAAAGGAGGATAACAGAGGCACATAGAGAATAAGGTGTTGGGAGAAGTAACAGGTGATGATTTGTTTGAAGACAAGGCATTCTTACGAGGATAATCTAGCAGAAAGAAATAGGAAGTAGTCAGAGATGAAGGATGATAAACTGAGGTCAATATGCTATAAGGAAGAATAGTTAAGGAAAATGAAAATGGGGTAGAATGTTTAGGAAAATGTAGACAAAGAAATTTCATACAAAAGCTGCTAATTATTTACATGCCCATATCTGGCTTCTACATGGCTGCTACTGCTGGTTTCATTTCTTTGTTGGCTTGTCTCTACTGTCCTGTACTGAGCATAGGACTGAAGAGAAATGAGCCATTTAATATCTTCACATGTGGGGACAGCTTCTTCCGGTAGACTGAATTAAGAGACTGTCAGGAGAAGAGCCTGTAGGCAGTGCAGCCTTTGGTTTGGCTGCTTATGATCTTACCAGTTTCAGCTAGTTCTTGTCTGCAGTCTTTTTCTGTGTCTGCTTTCCCTTATTTGTTGACCTACCCAATGTTTATCATTCCTAAATAGCATAGGAATATAATGGAAGAACAACATGGAAAGGTGAACTAGCTACTATATGTCACAAAAAACAAATAAACAAACAAAAAAAACCCCCAAAAAGTTATTTTCTGTTTTGATTTAAATGGTTTATTAATTTCTTTTCAGTGATAGAATAAATCTTTGCTATTGAGTTCTTTCCAAAACATTGCTTCCAGTAAAAGTGACTCAGTGCTGCTTGCACATGACAGTACTTGAAAAAACAACAAAGAACAAGTATACTGTTTTGAAAACACATCACAAAAAACAAGAGGTAAAGAAAATCTGATGACAAGACAAAGGAAAAGATACCATTTGTTTATCTGTACTGATAACAGCAAGAGCCATACTTACTCACAAATTATTTAATCACATTTAAGTTTTTCTCATTTCATAATTTTTCCTCTCTCATTCCCTTGTAGAGTTACAAGTAATTTTTGACAAGTAATTTTGAGTTACAATTCATTTTTGACCAGAAGTCAAAGTCCACAGTAAAAGAGGCTGAAGGACTTTGCTATTTCTCTCACTTGCATACATTTATTGGGCAAACACTCATAAATTCTGTACTCTGCAGAACTAAAACCAGAAGGAAAGCCATAAAGCAAATACAGTATATTTTATGCAATGAAACATGTAAAAGTTGGAGCTGAAGAAGTGTTTTTCTGACTAAAATATCTCTCACTAGCAAGTCTGATGGTATTTTCTTATTGACTTATAACTCAATTGTTATCTGTGTGGAAGTTGGGTCCTAGCAAAGAATACAAATAAGGCAAGTAAGTTACCTTGAACTGCTCACATATTACTGTCTAATCTCTTCTTCTCGTAACAAAATGGTCTCATTCTGTCATTTACAGTCTTTTATAACCTATCAAACAGCATACTGAATTTTAATCTTAATTTGGTAGGGAACTTTTAATTCATCCTTTCCTATCAGAGCATTGTATTGAGGCAACTGATTTGATCTTTTGCTGTCCTTATCTCTTTGAAAAATTTAGTAATGTTTCATTTTATGGAAATAATAAAAATGGAAATTATATTTTCATTTGTAATCAGTAATGACTATTTTATTATAAATTAGCATTTTTCTTCCGTGTTTTGGGTATCCGGCCACTGTAACATCGGCTAGCAATACTTGACTGTCAGAAGGACTGATTTACCAAAGAAGGTTTTGCTGATGTTTCTGGGAATTGGGAAGAGTTATTGAACAGCAGGAGACAAAGCCTGGCGTTTATAGGAGGCTTTTAAGGGTCTCCTGTGGAAAAGATATTTTAAAAAGAAACTGTAAGAATAAAAGAATATCTTTTCCACCATATGTTATTTTTTAAGTCGAGTCCGTTTTGCATTTATTTAATCATTGAAATAATCTAGGTTTGCATAACAGCTTCACCATGAGAGTTACAATACGAAAATGAAACAATGGGCATTTGGTATTCTTTTCCGTGAAATAGTAAATGAAATATAGAAATAAACTGACCATTGGTCTTTATAAGAGATTAGGTAGCAAATAAAGCAGGAATTGAAATATGCAGTTTTACCAAAGAAAATGAGTTGAGCAAGAACAAAATTACTTATGAGCTTAAAGAACACTAATAGTGTAAATGGAACAGACATCCAAATATGGTATTATTGTTAAGCATATACATTATTCTTCTGCAGTGTCAGTTTAGACTTGAACTAGAAATGTGGCTGATAATGATCTATGTACATAGTATATATATTTGTCTAGACTTGAGCCTAGCAGATTTATTGGCAATCTCAGCAAATCATCTTTTTCTTGCAGTAAAATTTATTTCCAGGTTTAAAAGGCATGAACAATTTTTTTGACAAGTTTATATTCTGATCTTCATAAATGAGACAGCTTGGGGTGATATGAGAAGAGTAAATCTAACATGAAGGAAAAAAAAAAGCACAAGCGGGAAAAATAGCCCCACTCCTGTCTCAGGGTAAATGCGTCTGCAGAGGGAGCTCTTTTGAAAGAGATACTGAAGAATACTTTATCGATCCAATTGATCTTTCTGCAGGGATACTTGTTTTCTTGCTTCTTAAGTATTTAGATGATACAAAGAACCTCAATTATCCTCAAGGTTTTGTGTGTGTGTGTGTATGTGGTTTTGCTTGCATTTGTTATTTTCTTCTTTTTCCAGACATCATATGGACAGTCTTGAATTCCTGGGTGCACAGTCACAATGCTAAAAAAATTATATCTTTTTATAGCACTAATTATACTACATGCTACTCCACCACTTGATTGACTTGACTAGTAGGGCAAGAATATGAAAGGGTATATAATTCACAACATATCGATATCACATACAAATGCCATTTCTTGGGCCTGCTGTCCAATGCGGGATTATATGAGAGCTCTGAAGATCCTGTATAAAACCTGCCTTATAAATTCTGCAGTTATAACTGCGTAGGTGCTTATAAAGCATTCATGTCCATGCAGCTGCTGAAGAATTTAGCATAAAATAAGTGACTATATTTTACTTAACAATCCATTTCAGGAATTCTGAGTATCTGATAGTAATACCTTACTATTAACTGTAGCACAGAAGGACTAAAGCAAAGGTCCATGACTCTTAGCCTATATCACATAAAAAAAATGGGAGAGTTGCCATTAGGCAGTTCCACTGACTGACTGAAAGAAGAGCCTAGATGATAAGATTCAGTTAGGTCCTTAACCTTCGTGAAGTTAGATGAAAAGGAATCCTACTCTTAAAAGCTCTAACTTGGTTAAGCTTCTTTAATACCTTAATACCTTCAGCTGAGTTGGGTAGACGTGTAATTTTCATCACCACCTCAGTGGGTATTTTGAGGCCCACTGTAGAGAAGAGAATTCAGGTCTGTATCCTCTTTGCTCTTTGCTGTGTATGTGTTCAGACTGTATGCATAAGAAAAGTCTCATGAACAGAGTGGGATGCTAAAAATCTGAAAGGAAGACAACAATCTAAGACAAAACATTTCCAATTTGATTTTCACTTGCTACATAAAAAAAATATTTTCATTAAAACAAAAAATACTTCCCAAAGTGACTAAGAACACATAAAAAATGTGCTTGAACTTAGTCATATTTTTCAGTATTAAAGGTGAAAAATTACTTTTCCAGTGCTAATAGAGTTTCAAGCTGATGAACTTTTAATGTACAAAGTTTATCTTTTTTCACTTCTGTGTCTTCTGTTGAAGGGTGAGCAGACATTTAACATACTCAATGCCCTACATAATGCCACAGAACAGCGTCTGTTAAAGCTCTAATTTCATATTTTTAAAGACACCGTTTTGCTAATTGTATGGTAATTCTATATGTCGATAACTCCTGTAGTCTTTGTGCATAGTAGTTGAGATTACTAGTGCTTATGATCCTTAATTTTTTATTCAGTTTTAAATGAAACTCTCATTGATTTTAAGGAAGTTTATCCTGAATGAAAACTGCTGCATCTGTTATTGTGGATTTTCGTATCCAAATCCTCTTGAGTCAATGGGTATCTTCCTACGGACTTGAATGGATTTGAGATCTATGCCACTGAAAAGAAAGGCTGCCCTTTTGATCAAGCTTGAGAGAATGGGGCTGGTTTCCAAAGGTTTGCAGGCTTCATGCCTGATCTTAGATTTATTCTCAAAAGAATATAAGCACCCAACATTGAATTTGGTTGTGTGTTACACAGTTCTGTCTCAGTGCCCTTTCTGAAATAGATGATTATACTTTATTGCACCAATTTTTCAGCTTACCTGTCTGAAGTCTAGGGACACAGTTTAAAGAGAGTAGGTACTGGTAATAGCTAACTGATACTTTTGAAACCTCTATTTAGATACAGCCTAATCCTTTAAACAGTAAGATCCCTTTAGTTTCTCCATCTAAAGTTATTCACAGAAAAGTTTTTCTATGACATACGCCACAACTCTGAGGTATGGAATATCTCTTTGGTCATTCGGGGTCAGCTGTCCTAGCTGTGTCCCCTCCAAACATCTTGTGCAACCCAGCCGACTCACTGGTGGAGTGGAGTGAGAAACAGAAAAGGCTTTGACTCTGTGTAAGCACTGCTGAGCGACAGCTAAAATATCCCTGAATTATCAACCCTGTTTTCAGCACAAATCCAAAACACAGCCCCATACAAGCTAATGTGAAGAAACCTAACTCCATCTCAGACAAAACCAGCACATATGCATAAATACATAACCTGTAGATTTCAGTCTGTCATAAATGCTATAATTTTAAAGCAGTAACATGAAATTCTTTAGCTGATGATCGTAAATCCATCTATGTCTGATCATGTGCTAGAAAGATCCAAAACTGATCTTTATAAGTGTGTAAATTGACCATAAATCAGGAATTATTTTTTGATTCAGGCTGTATATGCCATATATTTTCAGTATTATTTATTTCACTGAAAGAAGCAAAATTTTTTATGTGCTATTGGAAGGAATATGAAGACAAATGTAAAATACGAAAGTATAGATGAGGTGAGTGGAAAGAAAATAAAAAGCAGAATTCAGTATACCATAAATATTTCTTGTTATCTTGTTTCCTAATTTGTAAATAGCCAGTTTTGTCTTGATGGTAAATTCTGGTCTGTCAAAAGCAAATGTTTTTATCAGAATCCATTAAATTAGAATATAGTTCACTATCGAATCAAGAACAGAATGACTGGGAAAGTCACTCAACAGTGAGCTAAAATGCATGTACCAAGGTATGATTTTTCTTGGTGGTGGAAGAAGTGGGAAGAATACATAAGGAAGCCACTTTCAAATCTCTGCTCAGCCTAATTTGGAGAAGAGATAAGCTTGGGATTACCCTTTCCTAGAGGAGTACCTCTATCTACGAGTTCTAGCAGAAAATTACATTAAAGAAATCCTCTGTGCGTGGACTAAATGGTATTCAAAATTGTCTAGATAAACTGCTTATGGCTGGTCGTGGCTTGGATGGTCAAAAAAAAATTGGATACTCTTTGATGGATAAAAAACTGGGTGGATGACTGGGCCTAAAGAGTGGTGGTGAAAGGTGTTAAATCCAGTTGGCAGCCGATCACAGGT
>NW_010409984.1:0-35765 GCF_000710305.1 Buceros rhinoceros silvestris | reverse complement strand
TGGTGTTTTTTGCCTGAATTCCTGCTTACTGATATGTGATACGGACTGCTTTTGCATCTGGAGGAGGTAATACTTGCACATTAACTTATTTTTTGGGGTATACTCTTCTTTCAGGGCCTTATCTCATGGGACTCCGATCCCCAAAGGGGTCACACCTACTCTCCTGAAGTCCAGTGTCTTGAGATTACTTTTTGCTCTGCTCACTCCTCTCAGGATCTCTCAGGTGACCATCTCATGGTCACCGTAGCCATGGCTGCCTCCACTCTTCATGTCACTAATGAACCCTTCCTTGTTTGTGAGCATGGAGTCCAACAGGGCACCCCTCCTCATTGCCTCTCCGTTGCTTGGGTCACAAAGCAGTCACTGATGCTTTTCAGGAACTGCCTGCATTGCTCCTCCAGCAGATTTTAGGGTGGTTGAAATCCCCCTTGAGGATCAGTGTCTTCAAACTTGAGGCTACTTCCAGCTGTCAACTCTCAGTTCCATCCAGGTTTTCACATGTAAACATGTAAACATCTAAGGCCGTCTGAGACACCCTGATGTAGCCAAGACATCTGTGTGCTCAGGGCTAGCAGACATGATGTGGGAACAGACCAAGGAGCTACTGGAATGCCATCGGGATGACTGAGGGAATGGATATGGGGCAGATGTTGCTAGCTGACTTTGACTATTCATTCCAGGTAGGGGAAAAGTTGTGGATTGTGAAGAAATGAGAATAGTCATAAGAATAACTGTTGGAGATGGGAAGGAGAGGAATGAAAAGAGGTGGTGGGGCAGGAATTGAGGGGCGAGTTAACTCTGGTCGTTCTGCAAAATCTTCAGTCGAAACGGGAAGTAAGTGGGCCCATCCCTGACAGTGTGGCTGTGTGGTCAGGTTTGCACCTCTCCCGGTGTGTGCTTTATGTCTCATCAGAAGGGTGTTAAACTTTTTGCAACATTAAAGCATAGCAGAATCTGTCTTGATCAAATGATGACTGACCAGTTATCCCATTGTCCTCACGTTATCATTTGAATACAGTATTTCTCTTCTGTATCTTACATGCTACATACGGTCTTGATTAATCGCTGTTGTCTGCCATCTTTGTCACAACGTTGTCATTAGCAGGTGAAACAGTTGCACGAACTTGTTTGAAAGACGAGCAATTGTAAGAAATAAAAATATTAAGGATGAGAGAAAACACTTTATTGTTTATACTCTTACATTTTTGTTTCATTGACATTTTTAACTGGTTCCCACTTGCCTGTGCTGTTTGGAGCCCATTTGAATTATGTCCTTCAGAATAATTTTATCTCGTTAGTTAAAACAATCCTTTTATCTTTTTCACAATTGATGGGCAAAGAAAATGCTCTTCTGCAGTTTTTCATCATTTACCATATGTCTCTGCTTCATTCCTCACATCCAGAATTTTGTGTCTATTGTGTAAAACTAGTGGAGTTAGGAGGCAGCTTTTCATTGGCATGCTTTTTCTGGAAAATTTAAATGTTGCTGAAAATGGTTCTTCCATTAGGAAAATGAGAGTTCCCTAGCTGCCTATCTGGAGGTTTCTTGGCAACGTGACATTTTGCTTGCAGCAAGAAAGCAAAACTTGAGAAGAGGTTTGTGGACAGCCAGCTGGCAGGCTGAAAGATCCTCTTCCAATTATCCTGAAATTTTTGCTTGGAAATCTCTTCTTAAGAAGAAACCTGCACTCTTTTACCTTTTGTTTGGAAGTGGAGAGTATGTGTGTGTGTATGTGTAAAGTCATGAATGTTTTTGGTAGAAGTGGATTTTCATTCTCCAGAAAGCTTCACATGCTTTTGGTTTAACAACCGTTTATCTCCCTTCCTACTCTGAGGACATTGTTTAGAAGGACTAAGTACCTCAGGAAAGAGCCTACTATTAAATAGATGTTCTGTACCGCTGTTGTCCTCAGAACATGTGAATGGTGCCTCCAGGAGGGCAAAAAAATGAAAAGCAAAACCACCCCAAATAATAGCTTGGGTTGTTTCTCACTGTAATCTTAGTTCCGTGAGCGGTGTTTGAAATCTTTAATCATATTATCTTCAAGATAGTATTTTGTTTCCTTCCTTCTGATGTAATAAGTTTCAGGTTAGTGAAAAGTAATGGCAGTTGCACAACTCTCAAAGCCCTGAACTGATCTTCAGGTTGTTAGAGTGGCGAATCAAAAGATTTCTACAGTTTGTAGACACAAGTTCTTACTTGTTTTCTGGTTTAGATTCATGCTTCCAAAACCCTCTTCTGTGTTTGATGTCCAGATCCTTGCTTTCTACATAAAGGGAAGTTGCCATTTTCCCGCAGTAGTTAATATCTGACACAGACTATAATAAGCACTTAATATCATAACAGAATCAAGAACTCTCCCAGCTCCCTCTGGGTGCCAGGATGGCCTGTTCACGGAAAGACAGAAGCTTAGCAAGCTAATGAAGAACAGACAGGAAAACTGTATGTGAAGCTTCCACACGTGCGCCCTTAACAGTGACCTTCAGGTGGTGATTCCAGGCACTAGTGCTAGTTAGAAGCCCATTCAGACGGGACTTCTGTGGTTCAGTGGCCCGCGGAGGGACTGAGAGTCTCAAATACAGTGGTAGTTTTGACATCTGGGCAAGAGTCCTGCCAGGGACTGGCCTGAGATCCAGAAGCTAGTCTGAACACGGGGCTGCGTATCAGGCTGTGAAAACAAGCTGCTTTCATTCTGTGTGATCTGCAGGTGAACTGGGACTGCTGAACTGAGGAATGCTTCCAGTCTGTTCCTTATGCATCGGTATTCTCATCTGCCTCCTGGTTGGCAACTGTGATCTGGTAGTGAAAGGCATCCATTACTCTGATAGCCCACACCTGATCTTTTTCCCCAGGCAAAAAATTGTAATTGGTGGAGAAGCAGAGGAGAGTCAGTGTATCTGCTTTTGCTTTGACTGCTATCACGTTGTTTGTCCAAGTGTGATCCTAGAACAAGGCAGTGACTCTGAACATCTTGTCATCTTGCATGTAAACATTGCAGACTTGAAGACCAGAATAAAGTTCTGACTACAATAGAGATAATTTCATATTTCTTCTGCGTGATCAGTTGGATGTAGACTTCTTTATTTTCTTCCTGTCCAAGTTGTCAGTAACTGTATCTCCCAGTAGAGTTGAATTGTGCCTGGATTTCTTCTGGTTAATTTATAGAGTACTTCATAATGCAAATGAAGAGAAATTAAAGGAAGAGCTGACCTAACTTATTAATTCATCATAATGAATATTCTATTATAGTTCATTGTTAAGCTTATCCCTTTGCAATCTATCTTTCCTTCCTCTCTTTTATTCCAGTCCCCTCTGCCGTCCCTATGATGCATCAGGTGAGTCGTACTACCAACAGCATCACACTGTCATGGCCTCAACCAGACCAGCCCAATGGGATCATCCTAGATTACCAGCTACGCTACTTTGACAAGGTGAGCAGCAAGTGATGCCGTGCTGATTGTTGGTAAACTATTAAACAAAAGACAACAGGGAAGTCTCCTGTCTGGGAGATGCGCTCCTGGATCCGGATGGATAAGGTGGAGAAAAATGCTTCAATTATGAGAGAAGAAAGGTTGTATAAACACCAGAAGTTCATAATACATGTTTTATCTAACAGCAGTCAATCTGCATTTCCCAGTTTGGAACTATCTAGGACCAATGCAAATAAAAAAAGAGAAGGTAACTTGTAGCTAAGCTAAAAAGCTGTGGCTAGCGAGCTAGTAAGTTTAGCACCAGCTGACACAGGTAACAGTGGAAGGAGAAGAAATTTCCGAATGTGTATATTGGAATTGGACTCGCTGCAACATTCTGTCGTGTTTGCAAAGGAAAGTCATGGGTCCCCATTTATGCCTGGACAGACATCTCTAAGAAATTCTGGGAGGAGGAATGCACTCTTGCATTCACTAAGTGGCAGGTATCAGTTTACGTGCAGGGTGGCAAATTGATGTTGTTCTCCATTCACATCTTTCATGACTCCTAATCCAGCTGATTTGAGGGGAAGAGGTATGTAGGGCTGTTCAGAGAAGCTCCCATTCCATATTCTTGACCTTTCATATAATTTTTTTTTTCAGGATGGTGCAGGGCCACTGTTTTTCTAGCAGAAAAAGGACCTGCTATTTGTAATAACATGTCTAGCAGCTTCCTGGATACAACATTACATGTGTTCTTGCTCTGGATTCTCCTAGGAGAATACATGAGTAGGAAGTAAAATATCAGGACAGACTAGGGCTTTTTTTAATGGATATGCTTAGCAAGGAATGACAGGACAAGGTAGTTTTTGACTTTCGTTCTTGTTTAGGTCAGGGCTGGGGGTCTTTTGGCAAAGCTTTGTGGGATGCCCAGACCTAAGGGACTAAAAAAAAAAGTGATGAGGAACACCAAGTAGTGCGTGAGGAAGTCAGGTCTGGAATACCAGTTGTGGTTGGGAGGCTCTGTTACAGATTCAAGGAATTTGGGGCCAACATGGCAACTGGCATTCCTTGGTGAGGAAAGCGAGCGGGGTGGGCAGAAGTCTCACATTGCTTTTTGGTCACTGACATTCACAGGCAGAAGATGAGGATAATTCATTCACCTTGACTAGTGAAACCAACATGGCCACCATATCAAATCTGAGCCCAGGCAAGATCTACGCCTTCCAAGTACGAGCCAGAACAGCAGTGGGCTATGGCCCATACAGTGGGAAGATGTATTTCCAGACTCTAACAGGAGGTAAGTGCTACCATTTTGTACTCGGATCTGCTCATGACCGTCTTTCATTTGTGTGTGTCCCTGAACGTATTAGCTTATCCTCCGGCAGACTGCTACCAGACACTCCTACTCAACTTATGTTTCTGTATATCATAATTTGCATATGCAGATATATTCACTCGAAGCTGCATGCAGTCAGAGCGTATCGTTTACGCTACCGCCATATTCCTCAGTCCCACTCCTCGTTGCCTCTGCACGTCTGACCAGCAGAAGCAGAGTGTGTCAGTAGAACTTTCTTTAGGAGAGTGTTACAGTACGTAGTACTATACGCTGCTGGAGTTTGGTCTCCAGCTGTTACAGCTGAATGCTCTGTGAAAGTCTTAAAGACAGGTGGGGCACGGGACATACACCCAGAAGCTTGCTTTCCTGCAGTATCACCATCTATTTATGCAGTGAGCAACATACTACCTTGTGATACTCTTTGGTCTGGATCAAAGGTATGTCATCTACAGGCTAAATTAATAGGGGATGATGGGATCAAAGCCAAGGTGTAGGGGTAGCCTATGCTTAAGTGGATAGTCAGGCATCAGTGGACCGGGGGAAGGAAAGTGGATTCAGAGGGAGCACTGTTTTTTCAGAAATAGGAGGGAATGCACTGGAGAAGGACAGTGACTGAAGGGGTAAAGGAATAACCAAGTCAAGCATTTGTTGAAGGGCCAGAACTAGCCTGGGAAGCAAAGGGCTGGCAGGGATGGAATTACGTGTGAGACCTAGTCAAGTAGAAGGTAAACTCTAACAGTTCCTGTCCTCTGCATTTGTGTATGTGTATGCATGTGTCTTCCTTGCTAGGGGAGCGCTCGGAGATGGTGCAGGACCGACTGCCGCTTATCGTGGGCTCAGCGCTCGGTGGTCTAGCCTTCTTGGTAATTGCTGCCATTGCCATCCTTGCCATCATCTTCAAGAGGTGAATTCCTTGACCTGCTCATGTGCACTGCAGACAGTGGAACTTTCTTACCCCTGCTACATAACCCCGTCCCAAGGGAAACCGCCTGATCTACATTTATCCAGATGTCCTTGAGATGCCATTTTCTAATTAAGGGAAGATCCTGCCCCATTATTCCTGTCTGAGGAGCCTCTCCTGTGGTAAACTGCTCATGTATTTAGTCGATACTTGGCTAGTTAGCAGTATGACACAAGGGAAGCATTTTAAAGCTGGTGCTCAAAAGGTGTTTAATTGCATCACTGTAAAAAAGGGAACTGTAAACTGCATTTTAGGCAAGTGAGTGGAGAATCAAACAATATATTGAAGAAGGACTGGTGGAGTAAGTATTTAGATTCACTTGTTTAGAAGGTGCTAAATACCCTTTAATCAAGGACCAAGAGACAGCAGCTCATTTGCTGAAGAATTAACATCTGTACAACCCCAGTGGCTCCACGGAACACTAACTCATAAAATATAGGTTAAAGAAAGCAAATGCCACTTTCCATTTAGGAAGGAAAAGAGGGCAGAGAAGTCAATGCAGAGAGAATCTGATAAGGCAAAAAAGGACAGATATTTTAAAGAGAGAAAAGTAAGGGTTGGTACTTTGGCAGAGGTACAAAAGTAAACAATGGGAGTTTTGCTATTCGAAGAAAAGAAACAGTCATTACCTGCTTCTTGAATTTACTGAGGTTTGAACTTAATCCCCTAGATTGTTCAGTGATGAATTTCTGTATCTTTGTTCTACTCTGCCTCTGCATAAGAGGAACTTTTTAGCTTTTTCTGCTGACCTAAAAAATGTATAAACCACTTAACTTCAGAAAGTGACGTCTAGTTTTAGTTAATTCTTTTTTGTTCTCTTCCCTTTTCTACATTGGTTTTCTCCTTTTGTGAATATTATCTTTCAATATTTTTCTTTCTGGAAAGAAAGAATTATGAGGTTTTGTTACATTTGCATTGTTTCCTCCTTTTGTAGCTTTGAACTGTTAAAAATATAATTTCTTGTTACAGCTGGAAATGTGGTATTATGTGCACAACTCAATAAAGCATATATTTTTCTAAAAAAAATAAACCAAACCCAGAATAAATTAATATTACCAAAACTGTGTTGGGGGAAAGATGTTAACGGGTTTCTGTAAATGTATCTACATAAAAGGAAATATCCTAAAAAACAGATGCAATTATACTTGAAGGATCATGAGCAATTAATAGACAGTTGTTCATAGAAAGTGGAGATACAAAATTCCTGTTTTAAATTTGTCCTTGATAAGAAAAGTAAGTTTGAAGATGTAGGAAATGAGGAGCACTGCCTGAAATGAGCAGTGCTTCAAAGGACTGAAGAAATGTAGTTTCAGATGCTCTAATTCCCTTGTTTTTGTAAACTGTTGGTAAACTTTTTCCAGGCAATATACAATGTGAAACACCTACTTTAGCTAATCATGGGGGGTTTTAAATGATGGAAAACCATTAGTATGTCAGATAACCTATAAAACCCCACCTCTAGATCTGACTTTCAGGTGCAACAGCACAGTCAGAGCTCTTAAGGTATTTGCCCCCAGTAAAGCCAGTTTATTTCCACAACAGAACAGATTTTGAAAGTAGAACTCTCAGTGTTTTTGAATTCTTAGCAGAATTGTGGAGCTAAGCCTGACAATTAAGAATAATACACAAAGTTACCTGTTAAAATGACAGAATTAGTTTATGGTAGTAAAGAAAAGTCACGTTTCATGATACTTTGCCTCCAGATGCTGATTGAATCTGCAGCTGGGTCTTGTGCTGAAACAGCAAAACATGCAGTTTGACACAAATCCATGCATACTGCAGGGATGCTATGACATACCACAGTGTTTGATTTATAATCTAGTCTAATTAACATGATTTAGAGAGGATTGTAAACCAGCACAAACTGTACACTTCTGGAAAAAAGAATATGAACACGGTTGAGAACAAAGAAATTGACTTGCAAATGGAAAATGTGTTTAGAGCAAACCAAGAACAAGGTAAAACTTACAAAACAACTAGATCGTGTGGGAAAAAATTGCTTGAGTCACACACATTTAAGAGGAGGATGAAATGTGAGAAATGCCTGTGCTGAGAAGGACCTGTGCTTGCAGGACATTAACCGCGTATATGCAATAAGTATTACAGTAATGAAGAGCACACCTGTTTTGATCTGCAAATGCATCATGGAACAGATTTCTGTCCTTCTGGCTCTTTGTGGTTGGTTTTGTGTACCATACGTATGAACAGAACACTCAAAGTAAATGCTATTCAAAGACCGTAAGGAAAAATAAAGAAGAATTAATTTGGGGGGAAAATCTATACAAATTAAGCATTAGACTAAATGGCCCTAAGAATGTTTTTGAAGAACTTAAAAAGCATCACAGAAGATGGCTTAGATTAGGATTGAAAAGAATAGCTTGCTGTAATTAAGTGAAATTAAAATGCAAATTTAGCCTGAACAGGAGGAAAACTTCCAAGACAGCAATGTTAAACTGTAATTTTTTTTTTCAGGGCAGTGCTGGAGGCCCTATCATTTGTCATATCTGAAGTGGGGATGCAAACAGTGGTGTAAAAACCACCACATAAAAATCACGTGTGCATTGGTTACCAAGAGATGGGCAGGATTTTAACGCCCATCTTCTATCCCTAAATTCGAGGATCCTCTGAGTCTTGCATTGAGAACCTGCCCCAACACCTGATGAGAGACTCCTGTGTGTGTTTTGACTTTCCTTTCCTTTATGTCCTGCAGTAAAAGGCGAGAGACTCCATACACAGACCGTCTGCAGCAGTATATCAGTGCACGAGGTAAGAGTTCTTGAGCAACAGATGGCAAGGGCCTGTCTCTTTTCAGGACTCATTAACACCTGCATCTCTCAGGGTTTGATTCTGGTGATGTTTTGGGCTGTCTCCTCCACTGCAGGACTTGGAGTGAAGTATTACATTGACCCTTCAACCTATGAAGATCCTAATGAAGCTATTCGAGAATTTGCCAAGGAGATTGATGTGTCCTTCATCAAGATTGAGGAGGTCATTGGATCAGGTAGTGTGAGAATCTGGAGATTTTGAAGTGCCTACTTGTTCACCTTGAGATCTGGCACACGACTGGCCTGAAGTGGACCCAGCCATGGTACATCAAGTGTCTCAGGATAGCTAACCTTCATTTTTACCAAAATTCATCTTAACCTGCTTATGCTTAGATGCTGGCTCTAGACCAAGTTTAAAACACACTTTGAAGACTCAGAGCACCTTATTTGAACCCTGAAGATGTAGTCTCCAGCCTGAGCCTTCATCAAGAACTTTACCTTAATCCAAACAGTCTTAGTAACCCTATTTCCAAGCAGTGCCTGGAGTCTTCCACAGTAGAATGGTTTAGTGCACCTGACTAAAATTCTTTGCTGTGTTTCCTTACTTGAGGTGTGTTTCTTCCCTCTCTGACAGGAGAGTTTGGAGAGGTGTGCTTTGGGCGCCTGAAACACCCAGGAAAGCGTGAATACACAGTGGCTATTAAGACCCTGAAGTCAGGTTACACAGATGAACAGCGGCGGGAGTTCCTGAGCGAGGCCAGCATCATGGGGCAATTTGAGCATCCCAATGTCATCCGTCTGGAGGGTGTGGTGACCAAAAGCCGACCAGTCATGATTGTCACAGAGTTCATGGAGAATGGATCACTGGATTCCTTCCTCAGGGTACCACAACCACAGTCTCCCACAACCGTTCCCTCTTTATCTTACTGTGTGCCAATCTCAGATCTGATAATTTTGCCTGTCCTTTCTCTTCACTCTCTATAAGTCCTCATTTGCCCTCTTCTGGTGCACTAGAAATCACCGGAGTAACTGTTTTTGGGCCAACACGGTGAAAATATTCCAAAAGCTCACCCATCATATAAAATTTCTTCATTACTTTAGACTTTTCCAGCTCAAATAATTAATGGTAAACAGTACTACATGCTTTATCTTTGTACACAGCCTTCCAGTTCCTTACGTGCATGCCCCAAAGTTTGCCTTTCTAATAATGTTTTTCAGACTTTATTCCACTGAATTTTTTCAAGTTTCAACATTGTAGTAAATTAGTGAAGTTTGTAGTTATTTTTGGACTCAGATTTCCCAGTGTTTTTTATAATAATGAAACATAAGTACAGACATTTCTGTAGTGTAGATGCTTCACTGCTTTTTTTTTACTGATTCATATGCTAATTCAACCACAAATGCTTTGACAGGTACATTTTGAAGGGCAGGTGAACCCATTGTGTAGGATTGCATAGCACCCATTGTAAAAATCTCAAAACAGTAACAACAGATTTGTCTGCTGCCATTCATTTAGCCACCTTAGTAGTTAATGAGACTAGGCTTAGTATGCTAAAGGAGGATACGACCGCAAGGTGACCTTTGTCTTCAAAAAAAGATCACCAGTGTCTGACTTCATTTGAGATTCATTGCTTTAAGCCCACCCTCCTTTATTATTTGCTGTCTCTGAACCTTCAGATTTTGGCTGAAGTTAAGATGTATGTTCTCTAACTTCATAAAGCCACCTTGTTACCTTGCTCTTTGTTAGTCTTCCCTGTTGGCTTCGTGTTCTGTGATCGTAAAAGCCTCTGTTTGCCTCCTCATTTGCAGCAGAAGGAGGGACAGTTCAGTGTGTTACAGCTGGTGGGAATGCTACGGGGGATTGCAGCTGGCATGCGCTACCTTTCAGACATGAACTATGTGCATCGTGACCTGGCAGCACGTAACATCTTAGTCAATAGTAACCTTGTGTGCAAGGTTTCAGACTTCGGTTTGTCCCGCTTTCTGGAGGACGATGCTTCAAATCCCACCTACACGGGAGGTCTGGTGAGTTACCGCTTTGGAATGAGTTACTGAAGTACTGCCAACTGGTCTGCCCTTGATTTAGTGTACCCTTTTTAGTCTGTCCTGAGATGACCAGAGAGACAAGTCATGCAGAGCCTTCTACCTTGTGAGCTAACGGTTTCAAACCAGTAAAATCCAAAAATAACTGAATATCTGATCCACTCTGCCTTGTGAAATGGAGCCTTAGTGCCATTCTTTGTGGAGTGATGAATAGGACAAACCTCATAGCCTGGTGTAGGTGTTATCTTTCCCCTTTCATTAGCTTCTTGCAGGAAATATAAAGGACTGAAGGAGAGATTGAGGTCCCATGCTACCACCCTTTGAGGGTTTTTTCCCACAGAGAATATAACTGGCATAAGTATATGTATGGCTTACAACCAGCCTTCAAATGACCTTACTGGCTATGAAGTTCAGACACCTGTTATACGTACTACAAAAGGGATGGGAATATAACAAGAGGGTCGAAACTACCGTTTGGTATGCAGGGGATGAAGAATTCAGTCACTGAAAAGTGAAACAAGTTTTAGAGGTATGTGTTTTGAAGAACCAGCACCTGAGTGATATTTTGTCTGGCAAGCTATACCTGCAGTCAGAGAGGTCAAAATGGAAAGAGGGAAGAGTTAATGCTAGGTTGGGATTGTTGAAATGGCTTTAGGTATACAAATGATTGTGACTTTCAGGAGGATTTTACAATGTGCAATCTCTCAAATGCTGTACAGAAGAGCTATAAAAGTGAAAATCTTTTGACATCATGGGATTTGTATCAGCAAGGAGGCATGATTCTGTTTTTTTCATCTATTTTGTCAATAGAACACGGTGGAAACCTTGGACATAGTTTGAATTTAAACCGACAGTGTCTACAAGACAGTATCAACTGGACCGGCACCCCGTGCTCAGAGTTGTGTTGTGCTTCTGGCTTCTGATCAGTTTAGTGATGCCATTTTCACAAATAGTCTTTATCTCCCTAACATTCTGATTGCTGTCTGACTGCTTTCTAGGGCTGCAAAATCCCCATCCGTTGGACTGCCCCCGAAGCTGTCCAGTATCGCAAGTTCACCTCGTCCAGTGATGTCTGGAGTTATGGCATTGTCATGTGGGAGGTGATGTCCTATGGTGAGAGGCCTTACTGGGACATGTCCAACCAGGATGTAAGTTTTAGAAGTGGTGAGAATGTGCACATGCCTCTTTGTCCTGTATCAGTTGAAGTAGAAGAAAGTCATACACCACCAAGTGACTAAAGCTTGTTTGTCTTTCATTTTCCCAGCTGTGAAAAAGCTTTGTTCTTCTTTTCCTGCAGGTAATTAACGCCATTGACCAGGACTATCGGCTGCCACCACCCCCAGACTGCCCAACTGTTTTGCACTTGCTGATGCTCGATTGTTGGCAAAAGGAGCGGGTCCAGAGACCCAAATTTGAGCAAATAGTCAGTGCCCTAGATAAAATGATACGCAAGCCATCTGCCCTCAAAGCCACTGGCACTGGAAACAGCAGGTGAGATGAGGATTTAGTGCAAAGTAATAGGGCTTGTCTCTCAGTAGGCAACATGAAGAAAAGAAAGGAGTAAATCAGGCTGTGTAGTATATTCTTTCCAACCCTCTCATCTGGAACTGGTAACAAATATGGGGAGAAGAAATGAGGGAGAGGTTGGAAGAACTTGTATCCTGAATCACTTAATGGGTGATGAGGAGTTGTGAGTGCTGAATGTGAAGGGAGATAAATCTCTTGATGAGGTGCACTGAGGATGAACGAGTGAGGGATCTTACAGAATGAAGGGAGGAACACATCTGGGTGCAGCTACACAAGATATTCTGTTATCACACAATACTGTGTAATCACGAGAAGTGGTGACGAAAGAGACCTTAGCTTCTGGAGGGAATGAAATCTGTCGCTAAGACTAATTAGAACTGCATCTTGCATCCCATATTTTTCCAAATATATTTTGCAGCCTGATGAAACCAGAGGCAGGAGGTCAACAAAGGAGAAGTCTCTTGGGCTAAATAGCACCAAGTTTAGATGGCTCTTGGGCTGATGACAGAATTACATCCTGTTGGCCTGGGGGGTTTCCCCATGGTTATAAACCTTGTCTCTGTGGAAAGCTCTCTACAGCTGGGGGAGGGGAAAAGTGCCTAGTCATGCCAAGTTTACTAGAAATAGCACATAAATAGAGTTGTAGCTTTGGGAGATTCAGGTGATGGGGGAAAAAAGCAAATGCCATGTGTAAACAGTAATTTCTTTGGCCTTTTACTGCTATGATTTTATCTGATGGGTGTTGGAGCTGAAACAATGCACTCATTGTCTCATAGGTTACTTTCTGATCCAAGGAGTGCATCTAGGAGCTAGTCACAAAGGTAAAAAAAGTGTAAGATCTCATTTCTGCCTTAGAAACCTCCTCACTGCAAATCTTTACTCATCCAATAGGTCTAGACCCAGAAAGTGTGGAAATATGTGGGACAACAAGAAGAGAATGTGCCTGAGAGAGTATAAAATTGGATGGTAGGATCGGTTTCCTGGGCTGGGTTGATTGTTTGCAGACAGGAAAGGGAACACAGGTAGTCTAGAAACAGAGCATCAAGGTGGGGCTTTAGGAACCAGGGCAGAAGGAACAAATATCCTTGTTCTCTGTTCTGTGCGCTTTAGAGGTTGCGTTCTCTCCCACTCACAACTCTGCCTTACTGTGTGGTCAGCTGATGTGGATAACTTTGGTGTTTAGAACCTGCCTCTTTTGCAGACCATCTCAGCCTCTCCTGAGCAACTGTCCTCCAGATTTCCCTTCACTCAGCAATGCCCATGAGTGGTTGGATGCTATCAAGATGGGTCGATACAAGGAGAATTTTGACCAGGCCGGTCTGATTACGTTTGATGTCATATCACGCATGACTCTGGAGTAAGTAAGGGGCAGAGAGCAGAAGATACCAGACACGGAGTTTTCCAGGCAGAAAGATAAAGCAGTCTGATGAATATTTACTGAGGGCTATGTGGAGAATACGTACACATGATGATAAAGGAGAGGACAGCCAGAGAGCTAAGTAGCTACCACTTCTTACATCTTATTAGGGCCTGGACACCCTCCAGACCACTGTACCTTTGTTTCTACAAGGACTATTATTGAGACCATGTACACTACAAAACCTAGTGTCAGTGTTGCAGAGAGACTGTTCCATCAGAATGTTCATGACAGCTGCCACAGGTAATAACCACTTTTAATGAGATGCGTAGAACCATGTGGTGGGTTGAAGTGTTATGTAGAAGACAGGTGTCAGGAAAAGGAACCTTTTTAGAATCACAGAATGGTTTGGATTGGAAGAGACCTCCAAGGATCATCTAGTCCAGTCCCACCTCCATAAGCAGGAACGGCCTTCAGTAGATCAGGTTGCTCAAAGCTCCGTCCAACCTGACTTTGAATGCTTCCAGGGACAGGGCATCTATCACCTCTCCTGGCAACCTGTTCTGTGTCTCACCACCCTTCCTTATATCCAATTTAAACCTCTTCTTTCTCAGTTGCCCTCTGTCCTGTCACTACAGTCCCTGGTAAAAAGTCTTTCTCCATCTTTCCTGTAAGTCCCCTTTATATATTGAAAAGTTGCAAGTAGGTCTCCCTGGAGGCTTCTCTTCCTCAGGCTGAACAACCCCACCTCTCTCATCCTTTCTTCACAGCAGAGGTGTTCCAGCCCTCTGATCATTTTTGTGGCCCACTTCCACTGGTTCTTTTTGTATCATAACCTAACAAGTTCTGCCAGCACCCCCTCCATCCACACACAAAAGCAGAAGCCTTAGATGAAGATACAGACACACGTATATCCATACACATTGATTTGGATCTACAGGGAAATGGACTGGGACTGTTCAGAACAAGAAGCCCGTTTTAACACCTTCCACATCCTCTGTTCTCTTGCAGAGACATCCAGCGTATTGGCATCACCCTTGTTGGTCACCAGAAAAAGATTCTGAACAGCATCCAGCTCATGCGAGTCCATTTGAATCAGCTTGAACCAGTTGAAGTGTGATGTTAACACCATCCTTTTTCCACTAGTCTCAAACTCTGGAAAGGTCCTGGGGAAATGCAAAGGGATTTTCACTGTAAGAAAAAGACATATCAGTATGATACTTGAAGACTTATTGCACCCAGAGAGTGCACACTACATGTCCTGTTCCATGAACAAAAACAAAGCCTTGCCATGATTTAAAACCAGAGCTAAATAACTGGTGGCATGTAAATGTGGCTGACATCATACACTGGGAAAGGGTTGGGGGAAGGAAATTTATAATAACATGGGGAGGAGACGGAATAAGAGCTTGGACAGATCACAAGCACTTGTTGCCTTTTCTCTGCCAACAAAAGGTATCAGACAACTTTACGTAGCCATCAGCAGGCTTTATCTGTGGATGGGAGCCCAGCAAAGCTACAGAGACATAATAAAGGCAACAAAAAATACCATTTTCTTCCAAAAGAATGACACCACGGTGTGAGACATTATTATTCAGATGGAGATGAGCATCAGGCTATCACTTGGGATGGCTATCAGCTTGGTCCGAAACTCAAGTTCCAATTAGTGCACACTGTGCGGTAAGCAATAAGACATGTCACTTGTAAAGGGGTTGAGAGTAAAGGGCTCAAAATTCTATGCTATTTCATGTGCAATTCTTGGGTCTGCTGCATGATCCAGGAGGTAAACTCACTAATCCTTTGTGCTGACTGAAGGAACGGCAAGTCCTTGGTGCTACACAACTCTATTTATGGAACTGCAATGGGATGGAACAAAAAGGATTCCTAGAATCCATCCTGCTGGATCTGCAAGTGGAGAGGGAAACAAATAGGTTCTGGTCCTCACAAGCCCATTTTGAGAGGAAAAGCATAAGATGTGATATTCTGAAATCCTGAGCACCCAAATTTGTGGTTTGTTCTCTTCTGACCCCCTTACAGACACTGAAGCCCTTTGCTGTTGAAAAATACTTGCTCTTTTTCTCACCCTAACCAGCAACATCAATGGGCACAGCTGATTCGATATTGTTTCTGAAGAAAATGCAGAGTAGTCAACTCGATATAGACGACTGGAACAAGGGAGGTGGAACTCTATCACAAGTTCTTGTCAAGAGTGGTCAGGGAAGAGAACCAGTCCTGCAAGTCACTTCAGTCCTTAAAAAAAAGAATACCGTTCTTGTGATCAACTGTGTTGTCTGGTAGAGGTGCATGAGGATGACCAGAATGACAGAGCTTCTATCTCCCTTCAGACAGACTAGTACCTGCTTAAGGGAGGAAGATCTGCTCTGAGGAAGAGCAGAGCTTCAGGGCTCTATCTCTGTATCTATCCCTATGCGGGAGTGTGAAAACATCAAGCTGAGCTTGAGAGGAAAAGTCATGAAGTAGACACTTGTCCACCTCACCAACACATAGGAAGGGAAGTGGAAATGGTCTTCTTAAGCAACACCCCAATGAAGACATTACATAAAAAGATACCTTCTTTGTGTCTAGAGAAGACATAAACCCTAGCTGTTCCCATCTGTGCCCATCTGTTGGCTCACTGTGAACTAGCCATCAACTTACTCTATTTCTTCAGCTGTCAAAGTTAGAATAGCACAACTCCTGCAGATAGTACTCCTGTACAGGTTTAATGATTCCTCCAGTAAACCCAGCAACGAAAGACAGAAATCACGTTGAATAGTTATTAAAGAGTGCCATAATATGATAGGAGGTGCCTCAGAATAATTGCACTAGAACAGACAACACAGTTCAGATCGGTTTTTATACTATTAGAATATTATTGTTAATTTTTTGTAGTTGAAGAGGGAGATATCCTTTCAAGACATCAAAGTCAGTACAAAAACAATACAAGGAAACAAGAATAAAACATTCACAGCAGTACAAAAAGAGTGTGAAGATTTAAAAAAAACCCAACACATCAGACTAGAGTGAGTCCAACTCTAGAAAATTTGAGTCTGTTGTTTTTTAAGGGGTTTCTACAAACTTACAGTATTCACAAAGCCACTTAGGTGTGTGCTGACTGATCGTCAGCTCCACCTAGAGCATCGGAAACTGAACGAGTGGTGTCCTCTTCAGAAAGCATATTTAGCACAAGATGTTGAGGGGAATCTGTGGTCTCTAGCACCTTCAATACGTATTCACTAGAGAACAACACTGCATGTATGCATAGACCTTCCTGCGGACATTAGGCATTTGTATGAAAACTCGTAAGAGTCATACCTGTAGTCAGAAAGAATATATTCCAAAGACTAATGGCTCTTCTGCTTTAACACCAGCTGTTCACTATCTGGAAACAGGAAGAAACTTAACCTTAAGGCAAGCTGTTTTATAATTATTCCTGATGAGGTTCCTTGCACCTGCCTTTTTGGTGTCTGCTGCTGGACAGTCTCCCAGACAGACATTTGGGTCTGCACCAGCATGTCAGTGAACATATCGCTGCCAAAGAGAACATCAGACAAGTTCTCACCTGTGTTGCTTTGGCAGACAAGTGGAATTCTCAGCCAGGAGCTACATGGCTGTGCACCCCCTGCATACTAAACCATGGCATGTTTACGTTAAAAGCAGTTCCTGGTCACTTCAGCTAGGATTTTTGCATCCATGCCTGAAATGATGTTGAGGAAAGGCTCAGTGACAGTATGACTTACACAGTGATTTCTGTGTTTGGCTCCCAAATATGCTCAGTGTGTGTGCAGATGGTATGGCTTGCAGTCCCTATTTGATGTCTCTTTGTTTCTTAAAGTGCAAGGATGTAATCTCAATGCATACTTTGACAACAATATATTAGGGTGAGTTGAGGGAGCACAAGCCACTTAATGCTACTGAAGCAGAGCTGGAAGAGTCTGATGGTTGAGTACAAATATATTCAGTACCTGGGACTGTCTAGAAAGAAGGAAGCTGCTATAGCTTCCTTAGTCCCAGACAATTCACGTGCTATTTTAAGCTGAATGAAACCTTTTGGGTATGGTGGGAAATGATGACCAACACCAAGGGACCTACCTTTAATAAGCAGACGAAGGCAGAGCTGTACCTACCACTGTTTCTTCTTTGGTCAGGTATTCCAGCCAATTAATCTACCTGGAGGCTAGTCTAAGTGAAGTCAACCAACCGGAATCCATCCGGCTTTGGCACACTTTCTCAGCGATCAGCTACACAGCTCTTAGGCACAGAGGTTCAGCTAAGCAATAGATTTGGGTTTTGGACAAAACCAGTTCTTTCTCTTCCCTGAAACCAGCCGATGCTAGAAGGGGGCAATGCAATGAGCTGTTCACATGTATTCCATGCGAGCAACTATTCCTAAGTATCGAGCATCCTGAGGACTGTAGATCACATGTAAATTTGAATCTCTGGATGTCATTAAATGATGGCATGTAAGAGCGAACCGCACGTCCTACTAAAAGGCAAGTCTAATCCTTCACTTTTTAAATCTCTGTGGAAAAACTGACACTTCTCTCAGAATTTACATTTTCGTTTGGCATTCCAGATCGTCATGCTCTGTGTATGAAGCTGTTCCACCTCTGTGTTACTGAAAGGGCTGCGCTGACCCAGTGAGAAACGACGGTCTCTAGTTCTAAAGCTTGCCGTTTTGTAACTCCGACCCACTCAAAGAGGAGTTACTCCCTCTGCTGTTCTGCTACCTGAAACACAGAAGAGAAGGCTTAACTGCCCCGGAAAAGCCCAGTAGCTTATGTATTTTATCCCTTTTCTGGGATGATGAGAAAATTCTCTTCCTGAAATAGTCTCAGTTGAAACATGCAAATTCATGAAAATATATCAAGATTTCTTTCTAGTTTCTTCATTGACCTTTGTTCCCTGAACAAACAAAGTAGTGTGGTCTTACAGTCAACTGATGTAAGAGCGAGTCATGAGTACCATGGGTTGACATCTTGGCATCTGTGCCTCAACTATTAAGAGAGTTTGGTCTGTTTTTTATGTTTCTTACACAAGACCACGTGTGCTTAGCTAACAGCAATAATGATGTGTGCTTCTGAAAAGAAATCCCTTAAATTCAGGCCATGCTAAGTAAGGCTGTATTTTTTTTCTAGTTTACAGTGGCGCTAGAAATTATATGCGCTGCCGGCTAAACCTAGAATTTTAGTTACATCTTTGCAACTCTGTCTGTCATTGCATTTTGGTAACTTTTATATAAACCTACTACTGTCCACACATTTGGACAGCTGTAACGCATTTATCATTTAGAAACAATTCTGTTGCTGAGAACAGACTCTCTAGTCCTCTTTGAACCATATTGACTTTGCAGGTAAACAGGAGATTAAAAATAAGAAAAATAGGTTCATTCAGAGAAGTCAGCTAGTTTGACAGATAGGAATGAGAAGGCATTATCTGAAATAAGTTCTTTTAAAAATAGATGTATTAGCATTGCTCTGTTAAAAAGGACAGGCATTATAATGTACCCTAATGTCTCCACTATAAGTTAAGTTGCAGAACTGTCACTATTTCAACAGGTCATCCCTGCAGACTCATAACCAAATGAACTAACAACAACGCTAATAACAAGGATCATGATAAACGGCTGTGATTTTCCCCAATGAAGAGAACTACAGTAAAAATAGCAGCAGTCCAGCAGCTGGGCTGCTCGCAGTTTGTACTGCGAAGCAATGTATGGTTTTTGACAGGTGAAATATTATTGCACACTGAAAGATCAGCCTATCAAACCTACCAATTAGGAAACTAAATGTCAGCTTAGGGACATACTTAGGATCATGTGAACAGCTGCGTAACTGCATGCACGTAGAACTTGGTGAGCATGTCGTATTTGCTGTTAGGAGTGCTAGACTGTTTTCAGTTCAAATCTAGGAGGCCTTTTTAGAGGCTTCTAGGAAATAGCGCTAAGTTATCAACCTAACACTGAGGATCTTCGGTCGAGTAGCTTCACACCAATGTATATTATAAAATCAAGGCACCGTTCTTGAGACTTCTCCTATCCGGCCACGGGCACAACACAGCACAATTTGCAGGCTGAATTTGTAAGTTCACCTTTCAGTAGCACAGGCCTAGGTGTGCTCCCTTTTCTTCTGGCTGTGAGAAGCTGCCTTCCCTTCAGAAGGGGCATTGCTATGCTTTTTGTGTGAGAGCAACATTATCTGTCCTTAATCTTTGGTTGACAAGGTCAAGCAATGTCAGGTAGTTTCCCTGCCACCTGGTATCATCCAAAGGCACTTACCTAGGACGCAGGAATTGTTTAAAGGATTGGAACTTAGGAGTAGGACTGAGTGGAAAACAACTGGGAGATCCTCAAGATTAAGCATGAAGAGACATTTTCTAGCAGTGATGGTTTGTGGGGTTGTGACTATGCTGAGACATATAGGACACATCTAGGACCCGTATAAGCTGCATTCCCTCCTTCATGATGTGAGTATGTTCCTCACTTTGTGATGCACTGTAGATAAAAATTCTTTTCTTGGGATATGGGAGTGGGACCTAATATAATGTAACAAGGTTTTTAAAGCTCTGATTCAATTTTTTTTTCCTGGTTCTTGTCCAGCCTCAGATTTCAGGACTCCACATCAGATCCAAACAGTCCCATCCTGCGTTACACGGTTTCTTTCACTGGGTCTGACTTCTTAGAACAGGTTAGTCCTTCCTGGTAGGCTTACACTTGTGAATGTACTGTGTTTAGTTGTCTTCTCTCACAGAATTTACCTGAGATGTTGTCTGTCCCCTAGACCACATTTATGGCCACAGATTCCGAAGTGAGGACAGAGGCATCACAGAAGCTTCCTCTCCAGCACATAGCAGAAACAATCTGCAGGCATTGAGGGATGCAGAAACAGAGAAAAGAGAGTATTTCAATAGTTGTCATGAAACCAGATAAAATCCAAACTTGTAATCACTTCTGAACTCATGTTTACGTGTACTTCTCATCTAGCCCTACCTTTTCCCATAAGAATTCAGTTATTCACTCCATAAGAAAATCCGCTTGCCTCGCTTGTCAATGGGATCCCAGCACTGTCCCTTTCAGAACTGACGAGCATTCTGTTCCTTCCAACACACTTCATAATTCACAAGAGGGAGTTACATACCTGACCGGTTTTCTCACCTGTGTGCTCATCCAAAGCTCATCCTGCACGAGTCACTCTCCAGTGGGTGGCACCCATCATGGCAATGAGCAAGTTGAGCTTAAGGAGCCACCACAGAAAAGGCTGAATAAGTGATGCCGTACATGAAAGGTAGGTCCGCTTCATAGTTGGCAGATCCATCTGTGAGAAAGAGCTCAAAGGTGCTAAAATCGTCATGGGCTAGTTGCGGAGTAGCCCAGATCATGGGGATCCAGGATCTGGAAAGTGATGTAAAACGCTAAGAGAAAAGAGAGGAGGAAAAAGAAGAGAAAAAGGAAAAAACCCCAAACTCTTATCGTGGCTTTGGCCAGCATAATCTGAGCATCTCTATATAAAGTACAGGATCAGATTTTAGCCCAAACAATAGGACAAGACAGACACATCTCCTATATATGTCTGCATTTAATTTTGTTTACTCATAACTACTTCAGTTAGCTCTTCTTATGGTCTTGAAGGCTCCCAGAGTTCTATTATGTACTGATGGGCCGGTATTCTGTTCTTGCCTCCTGAGTTATGCAAGCAGGTGGGAATGAAAGTAGTATGATGTCTACTCATGCAGACATTTCAGGACAATCGCAATGCTTGGCTATGCTGTATACAATCGTACACTGGGAAATTTTAGGGAACACTTCAAAAATAACAGTAAATCCATATTGCTTCAGAAAAAGAATAATAGACTCCATATTGGATTTTTTTCAGAAGTTGCATCAAATTCCAGCAGCCCTCTTCTCTTCCTCTGAATTCATCTCCTGAGATTAGATCCTTTGAATAAGCCTTCCCTTTATGGACCCAAGTTTACACATGAGATCTCCAAATATCATCTACAGGTTAGATGAAGTACTAGCAGTAAGTCACCTCACAAAGAATCATGAGCGTATTGACATGGAAATTAAGGCAGAAGAGGGAACATCGACCATCTAGTCTGATCTCCTTTACTTTCCAGGACATTACTTTTCACCTCGTTACCCGCTGTTGAGTTTATCTTACACTTGACTGAAGAATCCTTGCTAGAAGGGCATCTAATCTTGATTAGTTCAGGAATAATGAATCTACCAGAAACCTTGGACTGGTTTTCCCCATGGCTACTCAATCTTTCTGTTACGATAATTTTTGATTGGTGTTTGCCTTGCACTTTTTGTACAGTACCCAATTAGGATAAAGAGCTCTTTGTAACCTGATATTTCTGCATTTTCCACCATTGTCAGGACACATACTCAGTTCTTTAAAAAATTGAAATATTTAAGAATCTCCCTGTCACACCTGTTTGTACCTCCCATCATTGCTATGGTTCTCCATCACATTTTTGGGTATCCATTAAAGAGGAGAATATCAAGAATGGACAAAATCAGTCTCACTAATACTATACACCTGGCCCTCTGTCTTGTTTAATCATCTGGTCAGACAGCAACACAGACAAAACAAAGTACAGATTTCTCCCTAATCCCATTAATGTAAACTGGAGAACTAAATTAATTTTCTTCTGGTTTGTAGTGTATTGGTGAACAATATACTGAGTATTTTGTACCCTGAGGATGAAAAATACCATCCAAATGATCCAGTGGGACGACTCTTAACATGCTGATGGCAGAATGACTTGATGCTTTTATATCAACGTGTTGAAGCAGCTGTAAGAGGTGGCTATAAAATAAGACTGTTTCCTACTCCATCAAATTGTTCTGTTTATGCCCTAAATCATAAGCATCAATAGCCATATTAAACGTTACCACAGTCAACATTTTTATGCAAACACAGAACTTTGAAAATATTATTTTTAGAGTGTTTTCCCCAATAAAGAGGAAATGGTATGCTTTTCTAAAAGTGTCACCTCTTAGTGTTAAATGTGGGCAAGAAGCTACACTATTCCACCAACACCCAGACATAGAAACTAGATCTGGTAGACTGATACCCTGTTCCAACTTAGTGATTCTGTCTGCCACGTTGACCACTGAAAGCGATGGCCTTTAGCATGTGCCATTTGAAGAACCTTACTTCTCTCTTGCTGATAATGTTCCCTCTCTAATTCTATTGCGGTTGTTCCCAAATCAAGAACTAGCTCTGTTCCTTCAATTTCAAGCACCATACCATAGAATCATAGAATGGCTTGGGTTGGAAGGGATCTTTAAAGATCATCTAGTCCACTCCCCATGCCATAAGCAGGAACATATTTCACTAGATCGGGTTTCTTAAAGGCTCATTCAACTCACCTTTGAGCACTTGCAGTGATGAGACCCACAACTTCTCTGGGCAGCCTATTGCCTGTGCATTTCCTTTAAACTTTGGTTTGAGCAGGAGGTTCTTACTGAGCCATGTGCATGCTGCTCTTCTTTCCTGATGTCTTACACGTGGGAATCCAGAACTCTGAGAAAGATGACCTTAAAGAGCTGCCAGCTCTGTTCAGCAACTTTAACCCTGAGGGCAGTTTCCCAGGGGGCCCAATCTGTTAGTTCCTTAAATAACTGTAAAAGTTTGCACTCCTAAAAATCAGGGTCCTGACTCTGCTCCTCACTTGGCCTGTATCCCTCAAGACTGTGAATTCCAACAGGAACGCTTCCTGCTTGTCTCCTGTGCCTTGCTTGTGTGATGTCCTTTCTGATGAACACATTCATCCATTCCCACCATTGTAAGTGACTTCAATGTGCCTTCTTCCTCAATAACCAGGACAGCAACATAAACACTTCCTATCATCCAGTTTTTCCCCTTAGAATGACTTCCTAATTGAAGGAAAAATATTCCTTAAATGGTTTCCAGGTAGCAACCTTTGCATCTGTGCTTTTTGCGTCTGTCAAAAAGCCTAAGCTACAATCCCAGCCTATACTTATGTATGGAATAATTCTAAAATTGCTAGGCTGTGTAGGGCTCCATGATACATTTATTAGTTTTTCTCTCGTGGACAAAGGACTTCCTTAACTTATCTTTTGGATCATGATGGTTAAAGGAACTGAGAATCTGGAAGCCACGTGTGATGTACATGACATTGCCCCATCCTAGCACGCAGGCAAAGGATACGGGCACCACCTCTCCAGTTGTGCTGGTGAGATGCATCACCATGGTTGCTAGAATTATGCAAAGGAAGAAGTGCAGAGTTAGAATCACACCTCTCCCTACGTCCTTGCCCCATCAGGTACCTTCCATGTGCTAATGTTCCTTGGCACCATCCTCCCTCCGTCTAACCAATGGAAATGTTGTTGCATACATCCCAGAAACAAAATCTCTCTGAAATGTGGAAGAATGGGACCTTACCTGATGACGTGGAAAGGCCCTCCCAAGGTGCTTTGTCCAAAGTGTTTCATTGCTTCAACCCTGAAGTTACCAGGAATCTGAGAGGTATATACTGTTTATATTTGTATTCAGTCAAATTGCAAACTGAGGAAATATTGTAAATATTGTATGGTAAATAATTGTAAACAGTTCTCACTTACCTCCAGGATCAATACTGTTACATCCCCCGTCACTGTGATCAGTTCCCCCACCAGCTGGAAGCCATCCTCAGGAGTCGTGTAAGATTCCCAAAAGAGATCTCACTGCCTCATAAACTGACAAAGATATGACTGTATATCTTTGTATATCCATTTAAGCAGGCCCACTGGTGACCAATACAAAGAAATACTCCTCGTGGTATAGTTTCTGTCATAATTCTCAGTGTTATTGCAACGGAAACTGATAAGGGTCTCGACATCTAACAAAAGATGGCTACCTAATTATCTCGCAGTCTGGTTCACAGTTGTAGACAACCTCGTAAAGGATGATTTTCAGAGGTTCTGGTCGTTTGAATTACCAAAGAGTTCACCTGGAATTGTGGATACCTTGTGGATACAAGAATATGGCCATAGATATTTTGTATTGTTCATTGACTGGAACACCAATAATTGCAAGCAGTTTTCAAAGTGCTCTTTTCTCCTCTTCCGTGACTCTTTTTCCTCATCCATAAAATGGAAATAAGCCATTGGCTTCTGAGAGGTATTGGTAAGCAGAGCTCTCCATTAACTCCTTTACATACCTCTCACAGACAAGAGCAAGAAGAGAATGAGGGGGAAATAAAAAAGGCAGACTAATACAGAATCACCTAACAGCCACTTGTTTAGCTAGTCCACATCGCGGTGGCCCGCCCCCTATCTTGACTACCTCCTCTAGCCTAAATGGCCCCAGAACTGGAAGTAGCCATCTTTAGAATGCCGTTAAGTTTTGGACGGAGTTGTAGGGTTTAAGGAGTGCTTCTCAGGAGGAAGTGCTACTTCTTCCTTTGTAATAACACGCTATGACTATGGGAGATATTGCATGGACAGGCACAGGCATACTCGTAACTGTGGCTCCCTAAATAAGGGGCAGTCTATTGCAGTGTCCTGCTGAGTTTCAGTGCAGGCTGTGAAAAAGCCATGCTTTCTCAGTGTGAAATTAGACAACGGCCCAGCAGCAGTTCTAGAGGAGAATGTCGAGACCTCAACGGGATGGAAAGATCTATGATGCTAGCTTCAGTAGCAGTAGATTTTGTTGTTACTGGGAAAGAAATGGAAGGAGAAGTGCAATATGCAAATATGCATGTGCATATATATAAACAAAACGTACGAAGAGATACACACCACAGGCATATACACACCTACACAACACACACACACGTCTGAAGTAGAATTGAAGGCTGAGTATAAAAAGTAGTAGTAAACTTCTCTCCTAAACTTATTTGCTTACAGTCATAGATCATGGCATTGACAATTACTAAATACAGATCGTCGTCTAACATAAATCAATTAATGACATGTAGTGCACTATTCCAGTTTTTAACAAATGACAGTTCAGCCCAGTAGCATCTTAAGGGAAAAACCCAAATTTGTAGCGAGAAGAAATACGACAAATAAGTTATAGAATTTGGAGAAATGAAAACAGAAATGAAATATGGAAATGAAAACAATTCTGGCTTTGCATTCTGTCACATCTGTCCTGCAGAGATTTTCTGCCCTTCAGGGATAATTCTTATTAACAGTACAGTGAAACGACAATTTTCTCCTGTAGCAAGGCACTATGCTGACCTGGCATCCTCTCTAACTGGTGAAGTCCTAACAGCAGAAGTGTTCCAACACTGCAGAAAGAGTTTTTTTACGATAGTCACATTGATATTTTGGGTCAAGAGAAAGCCTTACTGACTGTTTGCAAACATAACAATTCTTTACTTTTTCTGCTCTCGTTTGAAGTGGCCAGTGCTTTGAAGTGTCTGCAAAGTGCTTAATACTTTGTATCCCAAGTTCTGTACTTCCCCAAATATTTCCTGATACTCAGCCTACACGTTCGCTTATCAAATTTCAATCCTTTACTTTTTGATGTATTTTCTGAGACCTTTTTTTAAAAATTGCTCTTTATGGCTGGATATTCTTCTTTGAGGATTATGAGATGAGGTAGAGATAGATGAGATGGTGTGATGTGACACGAAAACTATAAGAGAGAACAGAATAAAGAAATACACTCACATGAGAAAGAAATAAGCAAGACAGATGACTAAATCCCAAGTCTCTGACTAAATCCCAAGTCTCTATGAACTGAGGTGGTGCTCACTAATTTCAAAATGGTAGATAAGGAATTCTGTAAATATTTCATAGAGATATACTTTCATACAGCTACATTTTAAATGAATAAACAAGGTGCTAAAACACTTCATGAGAAAAGCTGAGAGTTTCATTCTGAATGGTAATTCACTTTGCAGTTGTAGTGTCTGCCTTTGGGTAAAAAACAACAACAACAAACAAACCAAACAAATCAAACAAAACAAACAAAAAAACCTGCCTGGACGAGAAACTAGGCCAGATCTTGTGGTCTTCTTACAGGACAAAATCCAGAATGTCCTCTACAAAGTCACTCCTAACATGCTTCTGTAATAGCTTCTATGTGAGTATCTCTAGCACTTGGAAATGTTACTTCACCAAATTTCACATCAGCCTTTGTTTATGGCTCTGAAATAATTAATGATATTTTACAGATGGAGAAACTGAGGCACAGAGAAATGGAGAACCTTGGTCATAGACAGGCAAATGACCATAGCTGTGTTTCACACCTAAATCACTATTTCCCTACTTTTTTCAGTCTTTTTCTGAAATAGGAGGATGCTGTTCTCACACAATGCACAGAATTGTGTGAGAAAACATTCTGAAAAAGTGACATTCTCCTTGAAAAATTCACATGGATAATGTAAGGTTCACCCTGAAATTTAGGCAAAACAACACAAAAAATACTGCTGCTCCTGAGTGCTGCATGAATGCACAAGAGCTTCAGATGCATTCCTCTCTCCTTAGGTGTGTTTGGTCGGGGAGGAGGCTCCTCCCGGGGGCTGCTTACATTGCTTCCTCTGGCATGTCTCCATGTAGCCACATCTGTGAGGAGGCGCTTCAGATAGGAGAAGCAGCATCTTCCGAATCCATACGGCTTCTTGCAGCACTGAGACGTATCTGCAGATGTTATCACAAAGTGATCTTGCTCAATTATCAATCCAGACAAATCAAACGGGAATGAGAAACGAAGCAGAAGGGTTGAGAACAGAATGTATCCCAAGGTCGAATTTAACCTGTCTTTTTTAGGTAAGCATATGTACATGGTTTAGGCACTTAATTTTTTAGATCAGTGTAGGTACACACTTCACTTCTTGGGGTGAGAGCAGAGTATCCAGAGATGTCCAGCAACTGAGTCACGAGACAATAAAATAGAACATCCTTGAGGAGGTAATTTTCACTGGCTGTTTGGAGTCCTGAGTGTATCTCTAACTTGAATCTGGACCATTGTTGGACCATACTGGACCATTTGGGTGTCCTGATGCTGTTCTTTCAGCTCAGCATTTTTACCTGCTTACAACTCAGATGTCATTACTTCATTGACAAGCTCCATGGCTGCCTCCATCACAGCCTGAGCAGCATCCACGTGAAGGTCTGTCTCGCTCACTTTGAGGCCTGGAGCCTGGAGAATCACTCTTGAGATTCCCAGAGCCTGGAACAATAAAAATTGCCCATTTGTAGTCTTAAAATAAATAAAATAGTTATAGGAAACAAGTTTTGCTGCATGAGCAAAACAGACTGGATTAGAGGTTTTTGTTCTCAAGACAACAGGCACTTGAGAACTGTCAAGACACATACAGGAATGATCCACCTTTTAAAATCAGACATTCTGCATAACCAGGAGATCTATAATTCAGCTTTTGAATGACTAAAGAGCTGATGAGAATGACACAAAGGAAATATAATCCTGGCTCAGATGGTAATTTAGCATTCCAGGATAATTGCATATTTAACGTCATTGACTTTGTACAAGGTGTCAGGTTACTTTCAAATCTTACACTGCCTGGCCTCAGGCGTCTGAGATCCATGAAGAAATTGCACATATTCCCTGCATGATTTCCGTTCCCATTTCACGTTCATCAGCCAGTCTCAACTAGGCTGGATTGTTGATTCTTGTCATAAAACAAAATTCAGTAACCAACTCCTTTCTTTCTGACAGATGGAAATACACTGGCAGAACACAAAACCGTCTCGTTGACTCCCAGCCCTCTGCTCTAACCAGGAAACCTGGGTAGAAAAAGAATCCTAATTAAATATTCAAACCTTTCATCTCGCTCCATCCCAGCGTGGGAGCTTCAGATGAATACAATACATAATGATCCCTCTGGAAAGTTTGAAAATAAAGATGTCATTGTTAACAGAAATAAATAATTTTAAAGAAAAATAAAGGTTGGCTACATGCCCGTTGTAATTATCTCTGATGTTGAGAGCCACGGGGTTCTGTCTGTATGTACCCAGCCAACTTAATCTGCCAAAATTAAAAAAAAAAAAAAGAAACTACTTCTCCATCAGCTTATTAACTTACATAAAATAAGGCGATACCCTAAGAAAATGTATTAACAACATGCAGCATCATGCTTTTCATAACAAGAGAATGAAAATGACTCTGCCTGCTTTTAACGGGCTGGGCTGTCCTTAACAGAATGTGAAGTCAAGGCTGAAGTTACTGACAAACCTGCTGAAAGGGCAAGACTGGGGAAACGGAGACTCTTGCCAGCAGGTATTACACCACCCCTATGTAAGGACGGGGAACTAAATTAGGAAAAGGCCTATGTCTCTCTGCTGACCTGCGTCTGCAAAATTGCATGCAGAAACCAAAGAAGAAAGATCAGGAGGGATACAGAAGAGGGCTGGAGTGTGCTTGAGTATAGTTAACGCTTGTTCAGCAGTCACTGGCACCGCGTAACAGTAGGTAGTGCTGTCTGCTACTCATCCCCACCAGCAAAGCCCTGCCTGATTTGTTAAAGAGGTAACACAAAATGCTCGCAATAGTTCCCTAACGGTTCAGTGGGCAACATATATATCTGCAGTTATGATCCAGTACCTCTTCTTTGCTGCCTCTCAATGCACAAGGAAACAAAAGTACGTGTATTTGGATGCTAGTCTCGATGGAACACTGAAAGAAGACGTAGAGCTCATCATTTACCCTAAACCACTTGTGGAAACTGGGCCCTGAACCTCCGTAAGTAGTCCAGAAAAAGATGGGAGAAACCCTTCTACCAAATCTTGCATGTTCCTTTCCCATGTTTCTTCTTGGTTTCTGTGCACTTCATAGGAAAGGAGATAGATCTGAAGTCTTTACAGCTTCTCTATCCGTGCAGACTATAACCTCTTCAGCAATTAGGACTAGGCAGCAGTGTAGATGGCAGGAACTAGCCTTCTCCTTCAGGAGCAGCATGGAATAATATTTAAACTAACAAATAGCTTTCATTCTTTGAGAGGAGATGAAAATTCTGGGCTGACAAGGCAGCTGCAGAAGGCATGTAAGAGGTACTGAGACTGAAGAAGAAACAGATCTACAAAACACGGTTTTAGGATTCGCCTTCAACCTATAGTGTAACTAGGCTCAGCCCCTAGAAGGAACAGTTTGTTCACACAGGACAGACGACAGATGACATTTCTCATTACAAAATCTTTGAATGTTTCTCAGTTTAGCAGGTTCCTCAGAAACATTGATGAAACCTTCACGATCACTATCCTTTCCAGTAAGTTGTTACTCCTAGAGTAAGTCAAGAATGAACTAAAGGCGTTGAATAAACGTTTGCAAAAGAGTTGGTTAGAGATCTGCGTTGTTTCTCTATGCAGTGTTTATTTAGGAGAGAGATTCCAGTTTCCTGGGATTTCAGTTGGAGTTCAGCAGTTTAAAATAAAATATGTCTAAAAGGATTATGGCCAGGCTACAAAAGGAGAATGGAAGTCCCAAGAGCGAGTCACCGCACTGTAGCTATTCCGCATGCAGAATCTGGACAGTTTCCGGGCAGGGAAATATCCAAAGCATTCTTCTGTCCCAAGAGCAGAGATACAGCAGATGCACTGGGCAGAACAAGACTTCAGCACATGCAACACTCGAGGCTGCTGGCTGAAATCCAAAGGAGGGAGATGACCCAAGGGGCGCTGTACGTTACTATACGTCTAAAAGCTGAGAATGAGAAATTAGAGAGCTAACGAGAGGCAGCTGGCTCTGCTGCTCAGGTTACTTTTACTCTCCCTCTAGAATTGACTCTAAGAAGTCTCTGATAACACTGTAAAATCTCTGCACAACTAACGCAGTCCAAATGAATTCACCTCCTAGAAATTAGTTCCCAATCTTCACAAAGGATCACATCATCTGCAATTTTTTCTGAAGACACAAAGAAGACAATAAGAAGAAAAGCCTCTTCTCTCTAGCTAAGGTTCTCTAGACTGGTGCAGTAGGTGGCCTGCTTTGCCATCCCTAAGGAAAAAGTTGTTGCCTCCAAAGGGTGTTGTTGAGGTTCTTCTGCCCCCAATAGCCGGAATGTGCTTTCATTGTGATCTACCCCGGACAGTCCCAAGTCACACTTCCTGCCATTTCTGAAGTCTAAATTGTTTCGTTTCCAAATGCTTGGGCTTCTGTGCTGAGGTGATTGTTTCAGAGCCTTACAGAGCTGTAACTGTGCAGAAGGATCTCCTACCATCCTACCTGAATCTTCCGGTTTTGCCCAATTGTTTTCTTCAATACTGTCTTTTCTTTCAGGACACCCTAAACAATTTCTATTGCTTTATCTTTAATGATAATATCACTCTATAAGTCTCCCTTTGTCTTAAAATTGTTCGTACCTGTGCCTAGCATGCTCTCCATCTTTATTCTCAGCAGGTTGTTCATGATGCTAAAGCACCTAAAATTAATTGCTAAAGCCTACCATTTAAAATTTGTGAAATTAATTAAACGTAATAGCCCTTAATTAAAACATTAATGAAAATTCTGAAAAAATATATATAATATTTGGAATAATGTTTAAAGCAAGTGCTTATCACCTGATTGGATATGTGCATGTAAGGATGGATTGTTATACAGATCCAATGAACTTTAAGAAGACTCTGTAAGAGTGTATATGTTGATGTACCCCCAGTAAGTGTCCAGGAATTAAGAACCTACTTATTTTGTTATGGAAGCTTAATTTTAGCATACTAAAAATTGTTCCAAAGGGATTAATCTATGAGCAGGAAATAGAAGCCCATGATTGGAAAAGGTAAAAACTCATGGTTTATGAGCTAGGGTTCTTCAGGGTTTCTATTCCCACAGTCATTTGAGAAGCTGCAGGAAGGCTGGTGAGAATTTTCGCCCTTCACAGAGCAAGGAAAATGGCGTGATCGATCTTTAGACACACAACTGTTTAGAAGAGTCTTTCTGCTGATGGCAGGATTTCCTCCTGCTTCTTCCCCTGAGAAATACATATGTTATGAAGGGAAGTGACCTGTTTATTACTTACATGCTAAGGAGTCCATTTTCACAGTTTTCCTTCCCTTTGACGTAGTGGTCTAACTTTTCCAGATCGGCTGACTAGCGTAACAGCTCTAAATATGACTGTACTGTGAGGAAATTTTCAAATGCAAAAAGACAAGCTTGAATCAAATATTATCTTCTCTGCCTCACATAACTAAGTAGAAATAAACCCATTCCCCAAGGAAGTGAACAATTTTGAAACATTTCAAGTAAGAATTAGTAGAATCACAGAAATCACAGAATCATCTGGTTGGAAGAGACCTTGAAGATCATCGAGTCCAACCATTCACCCTGCACTGCCAGGGTCCCTGAACCATGCTCCTCATGGAGCCACATCTACACGTTTCCAGGGATGGGGACTCCAGCACCTCCCTGGGCAGCCTGTTCCAATGCTTCACAACCCTCTCTTTGAAGAAGTTCTTCTTGCTATCTACCCTGGCACAACTTAAGGCATTTCCTGTCACTTGTTACTAAGGAGAACAAACCAACCCCCACCTCACTACAACCTCCTTTCAGGTAGTTGTAGAGAGCGATACGGTCTCCCCTCAGCCTCCTTTTCTCCGGACTAAACAACCCCAGTTCCCTCAGCTGCTCCTCATAAGACAAGTTCTCCAAACCCTTCACTAGTTTCACTAGCCCTTCTCTAAACCCGCTCCAGCACCTCAACGTCCTTCGTGAAGTGAGGGGCCCAGGGGTGGGCCCTCCCGCCCCTCCCTGGCCAGCCTGTTCCAATGCTTCACAACCCTCTCTTTGAAGAAGTTCTTCTTGCTATCTACCCTGGCACAACTTAAGGCATTTCCTGTCACTTGTTACTAAGGAGAACAAACCAACCCCCACCTCACTACAACCTCCTTTCAGGTAGTTGTAGAGAGCGATACGGTCTCCCCTCAGCCTCCTTTTCTCCGGACTAAACAACCCCAGTTCCCTCAGCTGCTCCTCATAAGACAAGTTCTCCAAACCCTTCACTAGTTTCACTAGCCCTTCTCTAAACCCGCTCCAGCACCTCAACGTCCTTCGTGAAGTGAGGGGCCCAACACTGGACACAGTACTCAAGGTGTGGCCTCACCGGTGCCAAGTCCAGGGGGACAATCACTGCCCTCCTCCTGCTGGCCACACTATTTCTCATACAAGCCAGGATGTCATTGGCCTTCTTGGCCACCTGGGCACACTGCTGGCTCATCTTCAATTGGCTGTCAACCAACATCCCCAGGTCCTTTTCTGCTGGGCAGCTTTCCAGCCACTCTTCCCCAAGCCTGTAGGCCCCCTTGCAGAGGGTTGTTGTAGCCCAAGTGCAGGACCCGGCACTTCATACAACTGGCCTCAGCCCATCGATTCAGCCTGTCCAGATCCCTCTGTAGAGCCTCCCGAATTTCAAGCAGATCAACACACATTCTTTCTTCCTACTTATTGGTACATGTCTAAATAATGGTATGGGGAAAAAAAATAGAAGAGAAAGTAAAAAATCTGTCATTCAAGAATTGAAGACTGTAACAGTCCCACTTCTGGAAAGGATCTAAACTATGACTCGTTTCAGGCCAGGGACTCACTGACCAGGGGCAGCAACAGCTCTTCCAGCTTGAATGTTGCATCTTTGTGACAATGCCATTGAACTGCTTACTGTGATGCATTAGAAGAAGCATAGCCGTAAGGGCAAGAGAAGTGATTATTTGCCTCAGCACAGATGAGGTCGCATCAAGGAAGAAGTCTTCGGTAGAGCTCTGCAGTACAAGAGATACAATGATGAAGTGTGTACAGGTAACAATCACTACGGTACTTAGAGTGGTGGAGCCCATGGTACATGAGGAGAGGCTGAGGATGGCTAGTCTGTTCAGCTTGCAGAAACCTGGAGGAAATATAATTACCATCTTCCAATACACGTGGGAGGAGTAGAAAAAGGAGTCAAACTCTTCTCAGAACAACACAGTAAAAGAGAGAGGCAACAGGAACAGGTTGTATTGCGGGAAATTCAGATAGGACATAAGAAAAAATTCTCATCTTTATGGTGGTTCAGGCTCAGCACTCAAAAAGATACCCAGAGGGCCTGGGGAATCTAGATTCTTTGCGATGTTCAGAATTCACCTGAGCAACTTGATCCGGCTTTGGAGTTAATCCTGCTGTGAGCAAGGGTTTAGAACAGAAAATTCCAGAGCAGAAATCACCAGTTGTCCCTTCCCATTTTGTATAATTTGCAATTTGTATAATTGCAATTAGAGAAAAATTCCTATTTAAATTACTTTTCCTTGAATCTTGCCTCTAAACAATTTTTTCCCCCAGGTAACAAAAGCCCAATTCTAAGAATGTTTAAAAAAAATAATAATTTCAGTAAAGAAAGGCTGGGAAAACTGTATGGATGAGGTTGCCTCCATGCTAAAGAGGCAGAAGAAACATCCAGAGCAACATATGTGGGCAGACTTAATGGCTTGAATGGGAAATCTATTCACACAAATTACTACAAATGCAAAGATAGATGCAAAAAGTAAGATTCTTGAAAACTATCCTAATACTAATAAATCTACCCAAATTTGCTAAGCACCCAGATAGGAATCCTGCATACCAGTTCCCATGCAAAGCTTTACGATTTAGTCTTTGGGGCGGTTAATTTTTTGGAAGCAAATGTAATTAATTTGGTCAGACACAGGAACAATGAAGTAGTTTGTTTAATTTTTTAATGCTAAAATCCGCAAAGAATTCGATGGGCTGAGAGATGCCTAGCATGCCTCAGCACAAAACGGCCTGCCTTGGGTGCCTAACCCCCTCCGGTGCTCCTCTAAACTCAAGACGCTCAGTTGCGGGGGTTTCTGTAAAGTCCTTTCGGGCTTGGTGTCGCGTCAGGACGCGGCCGAGGTTCTGCTGCAGTGAGGCTAAAGCACCACGAGATAGCAGCAGAGACCCGAGTGAAAAACAGGGTGTCTCCTCCCCCGGTAGAGGCACTGGCTGGGACTTGACACTACTCTCAAGCTCTTGCTTTATCCTGAAAGACAAGGCGCTGCAAGAAGGCAATTCCCACGTGTAAATAGGATCTCCTCATCTCCAGCCCTTTGTCCCATGTGTATTCCGTGCACCACTGCAAGCCAGCAACTGCCGGACACACAAACCCAGGTATCCACTCTTCTGGAACTTCCAAGAGTTACCGCACGCCACCGGGGGACACAGGGTGTAGCAGTGACCTTGGTCAGCACAGGAGCAAGTATCGGCGAGAACCTTTTTGCACCCTAGTCCTTAGTGACTGCAAACACCAAGCATTATCAAGGTGCGGGTTAACCCTATTGCAGCACGGTCTGACCCACCAATACTCATTTGCACACCCAGAGGTGCAAAGTCCCTTTCAATTCTGGTGAAAAATTGCTCATATTTACTTTGATTTTTCTTGGTTGGCTGCGATTTTCTTTCTTTCGATCTTCTCTGCCTGACTTTTCTTGCATTGATTCTGATTTTTCTTGCCTTTTGCCACCTAGCCATTTTCTTGTGAAATTTCAGGTGATTTTTCAGGTGATTTTTCAGAAGAAAAGATCTTTTACAAAAAAAGCAGTGCTTATATATTTTAAACATGTTTCTTTAGGCGTGCACTGTATTTGTACCCAGCACTGCAAAATCTGCACTTGAAAGGCAACCTCTGGGGCTTGTGGGTAGACCAAGATGCTTCAGAAAGTGGTTTGACACTCGCACTGTGACTGAGCCATGCTAAACTTTCCTCCTGCTGGTGTTGGAATTCTTTTGGGTTTACGTGAGCAGAAACAACTTTTTGTTGCCAACATCTTTGCTCAGGAAGCAGCATTAATATCTTATCAACGTGCTCTCCAGCAGAGCCTGGTTCAGCAGAAGTGGAAGCCTTCCTCTCTGTTTTCCCCTCATCTTTGAGCAGTTCTTTTAAAGTAGGAGGACGTTCCGTTAAGAAACAGAGCAGAACAATTGTAGATAAACTCCAGTTCTTCTTTCCAGATGTGATCCAGCAGAGAACTCAGAGTTCCATCTTCAAATGTGACTCTCCTTCTGTTATGAGCTTCGTTGTCTCCTTTCTCTGAAGAATGAGGATCTACAGGGAGAAAAAATGTCACATGCATGATGTCTCATACAGTTGCCAATGCTCACGATTAGTTTGTAGTCATAATCCCAAATTGTCTAACGACTTGCTTGCTCTTCACTCCTCCTGCTTCCTCAGCATTTTCCTACCTCCGCTTCTTTCCTCATGCCTCACTCCATGTCGCTGTTCCCCGCCTCCAACATTTAGATAAGGTTTTGAGAGAAGAAATCTTAGTTAGGAGCTTCCTTCTTTCCACCTCACCTACACAGGAGCAAGTACCAGCAAGAGCCTTTCTGCACCCCCATCCTTGGTGACTGCAAACATCAAGCATTATATTATTATAATAATTATAATAATATAATTATTATTACAACAACTGGAGTGCTGCACTCTATAGCT
>NW_010409983.1:14253-23335 GCF_000710305.1 Buceros rhinoceros silvestris | reverse complement strand
CAGAACAGCTCAATGCATTTGACATCTCTACACCAGGACAACTCAACAGGAGGATAAATCCAGCCCCAGTATTGTCTATATTTGTAAATATATAATTTTATTATTATTTTCATCAAAGCAGTTTTAGGGTTTTTTGCCAATCCTTACTCCCTTTCTCTTCCCCTTTGGGGAGGTAGAGAGTTAACAAAGAGCACCTGTCATCCATCTGGTGGCTGGCCCAGCCCTAACCCTTGACACAGACACACCAACGAGGCACCAGCAAAACAAACATTTTGTGAACTCTGCATGAGCTCCGTGAGAGGAGCAGCACCATGTATGCAGACACTGCTCCTCTCTTCTTTTCTAGCTACATAATGTTTGACTGAAATGAGACATTATGCTAAAGCACTTAAAGACCTCAAAAGCATCTGCAAATTGCTCTACACTGAAACATTTCTGAAAGGGAACCCTCAGGACATACTTTCATGCTTTAAAATATACTTTTCTTAGAATCTGTAAGAGCACCTTATATATGCATCATGAGTTTGAAATGGTGAAATCTAAGTGCTATAATCATCGCTGATTTTACAGCGCTACTTTTATTTCTAGTGGATCCTACCACATCCAAATAAAGGCAATTTTAGGTTTTTATTGAAATTCTTCAAAGGTCCTTTAGCTGCTAAGACCCAGTAATTTCTAACAAGTTCAGCATTGCTCACAACGTGTATTTTTAAGTTGCTAGTAAAGCAAAGTGATTTTCTATGTGACAGAATAATAGAAAAACAATATAAAAGCATTTAAAAGGAAAGGACACCTTTGCAATATAATTACCTGCATGACATCAGTAGCACCAACGACATTACCTCCTGGCAAGTTTGCGTCTTCCTCCTCACTGTGTACATCTTCTGGAGTCTTACAAAGACAGATCGAAATTGGAAAGTATTTCATTTTGGGGGCAAAAAAATGCATCAGCAGAAAAACTTCATGACAAGAATGCAACTAAATCACCACTCACTGTCAATAGCCTGAATCCAGGAAAAGTGCTTTACCCACCTTAAAAGTTAGGAGGAATTTCTTTGCATAGCACCAAGAGAGATGATCAGAACTTGTCCTTGGATGCTGACAACTAAAACCTGCGGTCAAATCTAATCGAGTACCTCAACATCAGCAGTTCTAGGGCAATATCTGTAACTCTTACTAAAAAATCCAGTAAGACAAAATATCGTACCACACAGGACAAAAGAGAGTCTAGAAGTATCTCAAGCAACTTACTTACTTGTGATTTCCATTAATAATATCATTTTTAAATAAGAATCACTGTTTTAGTCCACGTTCTCTGACTTACTCAGTGAACACCTTGACCACCAAAGTCCTCACGTCAGACTAGCAGCTAACAGGCAAAACAGGAGGTACAATAACTGTACAAATCCGACCACTGCATCACCCTGCCTGCACACTGTCCAGTCTGTGCAATGCACATGACAGACTTGGGTCTACTGGAAGAAACTACCTGGTATCCTGCAAACAGGTGCCCTAGTTTACAACCTTACATTCAGCAGTTAACCCTTCAGTTGCAGAAACCCCTTCACTACCGCTTAGATTGGATTAAACCCTCCAGAAAAGTTACATGGAAGGAGAGTAGGGTAGCCTGGTCAGCTCTGAACACAACAGGCTTCCAGTGAACAGGCTACGCAAACATGTCACTAACTACTCAAATACAGCCAAGGAGCAGATGGAGGAATGGAGAACACCCTCAGACTTCATGCCAGAGCTCCGAGGGCAGTATAAATAAGACAGAAATGGGCCAATAAGGGATTACAACTCTCCACAGGACAGAGAAACACTCTTTTTCTTAAAGTCTTGCTATGGTGATTATTTAATCTTCAAAATAAGGGGAATTCTTCAAAACAGTAACTCCATTTTCCCTGAAACGGTCTAATTTCTCTAACTAAACCAGGGTAACGAGATAACTTTGTAGTAATTTAACACATCCTCTTTTTTAACCGATTTGAATTCACAGACATTTAGACAATCGATACCTGTATTACAGCATCGCCAGGAGGAAGCGCGGGCTCAGAGCCTGGAAGAACATGGTTTACACTCACACTGTCACTTGAAACACTGTCGATATCTATATTTGGTAACACCTAGGACAGAAAAAACCACCATTGTGTGAAGAATGTATTCACTTGGCTACTGTCATTGAACTTTTTAGATTCTCTCTTCCACTTGCTACTGAGCCACTCAACTTCAGCGACCTCCTTTGCTCAGACCTGTATCTGATACCTAACTTGGTTCTGAAAAAGAAAACGTACCAAAACTAACCCCAGAAATATTCACCTCTTGCAGTACCTGATTCCTCCTGTTCTCTAACTCCCTGATACTTCATCTTGCACGTGACAGTGACTATACCTAAAACTATTTGTTCAGGAGATGCGTGTTTGACTTGCTATTCTTTTACACTGTGTTGGCCTGCGGGCCACTGAGTAAGCTGGTTATTGGCTTCACGTTGTCATACATCTGGTATAGGAAAATAAAGGGTTAATTGTATTACAATCATCATGGCTTGGCTTCGTGGACGAAGATTTGGTGTATTACAATATAATTTGTAATAAAGACACGTCCACTACAGCATCAAAACGTGTTGTGCTTTAAGAACAAAGATTTAAATCTTTAATTCTTTGGTGGGGGAAGGCATAAGGCAGGGGAAAAAACCACCTTAAACATTGAAGAACTGGGTGAAATAACAGCAAAATGCATGTGGGTGGAGTAGAGTGATAGGGCAAGGGAACAAACCACATGCTACTCTACCTGTACTTTGAGTCCCATGAATCATTTGTATTTGAAAGGTCTGTGTAGGAGTCTGTATATTCTCAACAATTTGAATCCAAATTAATGAATGTGTAAGAAACATTCAACTTCCTTGACAACAGACTAGTGAAAAAAAAATTAAAAAACACCCAAAGCAACCCACTAGGTAAGGACTGCAATGGCTGATTCATCAGGAGTGAAATCCTTGGGTTGGCTATCATGCTTGAAACAGAAATCTTAAAGGCCAAAGCAGTCATCCAACAAAATTGACATTTATATTAATCATTTTTTTATTCCAAGCTTGTTCTGGATCAAAAATCTCATTTAAAACCAAAAAAAGACATAGAACTACTTTACAAACACGCTGCAGAGGTGACTTACAGAAGAAATACTTTTCTATTTTGGTCAAATAAAAACAGTAATTGTTAAAATCTGAATAAAAATACTAGCATAGCACAACAACTTGGCCACACCACTCTGCATGTTTCTAATGCTTACTGAACACCTCCTACTGATGTCCAAGGGAGTTACTGATGGATGAGACTGTCTTTAGCAAGCAGTTATTAAAATAACCAACGTACCTGCACAGACAGTTGAGGCGGACCCTTTTTCTCTGATCTCATCTCTATTACAGCCACGTTTGGTTTCTGGATCTCAGCTGCTGGTTTTGGTGGCACAGAGGTTGTAGCCGTGGCAGGGTGCGGTTTCTCCACAACTACTCTAGCAGGCTGCGGTGCGGTGTTGTAGATTCGGGGTGGACCTAAGGCAGTTTAAAAATAGTTAAAGATACAGATAAATCTCCAAAGTCAGTAAATTAACAAATTAATTACCACTAAATTCTGTGGTGTTTCACAGGAGACAGAGACCTCGTGCGCAATTACAGATCAATTAAAAAGTCCCCTATTAACGCTAGCTGAAGTATAGAGCAGCACAGGGTAATTTTAAAGCTTTCCCAGCAGAAACTGTAAATTCAGCACCTTCATTTTTTTAAATTACTCACTTTTCTTGACTTCGGTGACACCTACTGCTGAAAACAAGAATAACTACACTGTGTTTGCTGTTCAAAAACTACACACCACGCTTCCCCCACCTCACATTTTCTTAATCATGTTAAAAATACTATTACACTTTCTAGAGCAATCCACACATTTTTGAGACATCCTTTTGAAAAAATAATGATCTTCTTTAAATGCCAATATAATACTAATCCTTCCTGAAACAAGGGCTATATAAAGGTTCTGTTGAAGGTCCAAAGATACAGAGGCCATGACAACTAATTTAGGGTGTTGGGCACAACCCTACTGAAATCACTAGGCTGAAGTTATCACAAGTGTTGAATCCAAGGGCCAATGATCCAGATCCTGCTTACGTAGATACCGAACTTCAAGCCAGAACAAGAACCCCAGAAAGGTAAAGTGTACCAAAGAAGGTACGTACAGATAAGCAAATAATCACCCTGTCAGGGTGTCGCCAGAAATCCAGCACCAAGAATGAGAAGAACCAGAACACTTTAAACTGGCGCCTCACGCAGGTTTCTCAGCAGCTGCAAATCTCACGGGCCAGGGCAAATCACTGACTGCAGAAGATGTAAGTTGTTATTTCCATGAAGTAGCAGTAATTAACCTTCACGCATCCTTTTACAAGTTGTGCGCTCCTACCTAGTAGAATAGCCGTAGGAAACGGGTGACCTTCCGGCAGACCGCAGACAGCAGGCACATCTCGACTTGGACTAAAAAAATAATGGTTTTCTTGGGCACGTGTGTATAAAGAATGCTGTTTTCGAGGGCTGGTTACCACCTCCTGCGTGTGAGAAGTCTGCGTTCTCGCCAACTTTGCCGTTGTACCTGAAACACGAGCAGATAAACCACGTCATCGACACATGTACAAACCCAGTAACATCACACACCCTTCTAAATTAAACCTTCTACTGAAAAAATAAGAAATTTTTGCTGTAGGATGGAGGGAATGAGGGAGGGAGACAGGAAAGACAGAACCTAAAAGTGCTAAGTTAACAGACTTAATCCACAAGACTGACAAGTACTCAAGGGAACAGGTCTAACTTACCAATCCCCGCTTTAAATCTCACTGCTGCTGGAAAATAAAGCCATACCTAATATCCGTAATTCTTGACTTGCAGCATGGAGGAAGCACTGATTTCTTTGTCCAGTTTTGAAAATTTACTGTTAAATGGGCACCCAGAAGTAATTTGTATGTAGCAGTGCCGAAGCACACGGCAGAGGAGAACATCTGTGGCAGTCTTGCATTTCTCACTACGCAAGGTCTTACTCAACCTCCATCCTTTGCAAACAATGGATCGCAGGGTCACAGAACCGTTTTGGTTGGAAGAGACCTTTAGGCTCATCGAGTCCAACCGTTCCCCCAGCACTGCCAGGTCCCCCAGCACTAAACCATGTCCCTCAGCACCACATCGACGCGTCTTTTGAACCTCTCCAGGGATGGGGACTCCACCACTGCCCTGGGCAGCCTGGGCCAGGGCTTGGCAATCCTTTCAGTGAAGAAATATTTGCTAATGCCCAACTTCAACCTCCCCTGGCACAACTTGAGGCCATTTCCTCTCATCCTGTTGCTTACTTGGGAGAACAGACTGACTCCCCACCTTGCTACAACCTTCTTTTCAGGGAGCTGTACAGAATGACAAGGTTTCCCCTGAGCCTTCTCTTCTCCAGGGCAGGCATCCCCAGCTCCCTCAGCTGCTCCTCAGTGCACTTGTGCTCCAGACCCGTCACCAGCTTCGTTGTCCTTCTCTGGACACACTCCAGCACCTCAATGTCCTTCTGGCAGTGAGGGGCCCAAAACTGGACACACTGTTTGAGGTGCAGCCTCACCAGTGCCACGAACAGGATATTAAGGAAATTACTAACTTTAATTTAAATGCATAAAACCTGCCTGAAACATCCCCAAAAAGAAGTCAATGATCATGCACAAAGCAGAAGTCTTCTACTGCGATTTTGTAAGCGTAAGGAAAGTAAACCTGGAAAGAATCACGTTGTTAACCAACTATCTTCCTTACAGCTGAAAAATACCATCTTACTCCTCTGTTGTTTCTAATCATCATCCGTCCTGTATTATAAATGGCCAGTTAACACATAACAATTGTTTTGTATCTCTGATCACATTTAATAGCTTCCCAATAAGCTGAAGAATAAAAGTCAATGACTATAAAATTTAGGGATAATCAAGAGTGATAATGAGATTTTCAAGAAACGCGGACAAGCGAGTAAGAAGAGGTATTTTTGTACACACGAATTATAGGCTACAGCCTAGAAAGAAGAATGGCAAATCATAACTCTTCACTGAGAAAACAGAGGTTAGAAGGGAGCATCTTTGAAAAAGGCTTTAAGGTCATGTTAGATAAGCAACATGATGGGAAATCACATGGTCAATGGGATAAATACAATCCAAGTCATCTCAAAGGATGTCAGTAGGTGAAGGCTTCCACATACGACAACACTACACTCAGTACCGACTCCGTACCTCTGTAAATATTAAAATAGATTGCACATTAAAAGGCCTTTTTCATTTTTAAAGGAAAATCACCTCGAAACTGAAGTAGCAGTAAACTGAAGCCAAAAACTATAAATCACACTCTATATGTGAAGTGTCCCATTTACTTTTGAACCATAAGGTATGTGGCCACGGGAAGAAGTAATTAAGGGCAGAATTTCTGATGTCTTTAAATGACAAGCACGTGCCTTTCTGCAAAGCACAGGTTAGCCAGGGAAATTGTTTAGTCAAAGACAAATTACTGGACTCAGCAACATAAACAGATACAGTTCAGTGGCTTGTGATTTAGAAGAGGTCATACAACACGATCTAACGCCCCCCCACCCCCGGCCTTGAACTTCGGAGTAAAAGCAGAAATTGGCAACATATCTGTAATACTGCCAGCTTGTAAAAACAGGGTTCTCACAGTGAGAATGATTAAGTACCGTATACACACCACACCTCCTTTTAATTACTTTCAACTTTTCATTTCCCCCTGGAAAGTTTATTTGTACTGTGCAGAAAATAGACATTTAACTAAACTTAGATTGAAAAGCCTTGTGTTTTACATATATTTATCAGTTCAAATTATGCGAGAAAACAACTCCACCTTTTTTTTAGGAATGCCCTCTTACTCATAAAAGTGTCAGTTGGATTTTTTTTTCTTAACTTCCCGTAAGAACCCGAGCATTAGTCACTACAGTTTATTTGCAAAGAAAATGGTTGGGAGTTATAAAATGACTGAGAAGAGACTCTCCAGATGGCCATTTCAGTCTTAAATAAACATCCTTATTCTAACACTAATTTAAAACAAGCTCAGAGGACTGGTCTAACAAAATAAGAGCCATTTAATACGTCTGGATTTTCCAGCCAATCAAACCCAAGGCCAACGACTTACAATAACTTTTAAGCCTTTATCACCTGGTACATCAAGGCCAGGAAGCGAATCTGTGGGTGCAGATCCATGAAGGAAAGCACTAACCATGTCTAATGCGAGCAGGATTTCTTCCTTTCTCTTGTTAAGAACCTGGTGCTTTAAAGTGCTCACTTGATGTTCCATTTTATTTACACTCCTACCAGAGAGGAGTACAGACCTGTTTCTAATTTTATTATTTCTACTTCCCTGCCATAACAGCATCTTTCACAAGAGCAGCCCTCAAAAGCATCTACCCCTTTTGTCTTCATGAGGCCCATGTGAAATACAGAAGTATTTATTACTTTTCCATTTTATGGGCGAGATGCAGGAAAGCACAAAAATTAAGCACGTGTCTTAGTAGAACAGTCCAAGACAAGTAATGCCAGTATCAAACATAGGCTGACCTCAGACTAAACCCATTAAATCAGGAAACTTGGAGAAAAATGGGAGTGCTATTTTTTAAGCAACACGCAAAAATTTCCATATTCTTCCTTTCTTCCCTTAGATAAGAATACCAGGGGGTGTCTTATTTTATTTACTGTCAAGACAGAGACAAACACACGACCTTCTGTAACCACAGTCTGACGTGAAAAATAGAGATAGGACTTTTATGGTGGCTGTATTATGGCAAACACACGTGTTGCTGTGCTGCTGTAGTATGACTTAACGACTTGGAAGAGAATCACGCTGGGTAAAGGCTATCCAGAGTTCACTCTGTTTTCCAGCAAGCAGCTTTGAAACCGTTACTTGTCACACGCAGGAGTTCTGGAAGATTGAATGCAGCGCGGATCCAGGACACGGTTTTCTCTTTCATTTCTACCCACCTCTGATAGAAAACAAGCTGGAGCACAGCAAAGGCTTATTAGAGCTGCAAGAAACCTGCACCTCCACATCTCACTGACACTCCTGAACTAAACACGCTACCAGGAGAAAACTGGTAGCTTTAAATGATCAGATGACGTGATCTACTTATTATAATTAGATGGGGAAGGGGGGCACTTCTGCTTCTTTATGAGGTATCATTTCTGGAATGATGAAATCAGCCTCCCCCAGAAAGGTTGTGGCCTTCTATAATGGTCAAGAGCCCGATAAATATAGAAGAAAAATGTCGTTTAGGACTCGGCAGAGGCAGAATTGCTGATTAAGTATTTTTAAAGAGGTCTCTGTTCTCAGTCTGAATGCTAGCAGTCATGTATCATTGTTATTGCTACCCCAACTGCTTACCAGCACACATTTTATTCAAAAAAGTCAGTACAGAATAAACTAAATTACAGGTCTGCAGCACAGCCAGTAGTCAAGGGTGATATATCATGCTGGTCCTTCAAAGGAGTATACCAGCATTTTCACACACAAAAAAAGAAGTGTTTCAAGAGAGGTCAAATAAAACACAGAAGCAACAAGACCAGCAGTTTTCAGATACCGAGTTCTCACCTTTTAAAAAATAAAGTAAGTTCTGAATAGTCTTCTAGACTTTTTCCAGGACTATAACTCACATTTTCCAGGAGGATTATGAGAATTGCAAGTGCTTTCTCCCAATAACACTTCTTCTTCACGGACCACAGAGTTCAGAGCACAGGTGAGAGAAGTGCCAGGAAATGGCATAAAGACTACACTCAGCTTTAACAACAGATTCTTGTCCTATTTGGAGGATGTGCCACTGTGGATGCACATCATAATGTCACAAAAACCACCCCAAAGACCAGCTCTGCTTGTCTTCCAAGACATGTAGATATTTTATACCATGTTCTTTAATGGCCTAAAACCAGGGTCTCATCAAGTGTCTGCCTCATACATAATATTGTGAACAGCTGTAAGAAGAACTCGGACACCGTTTTTTAAACATCACAGTTAAGATTGCGTCGAGAGCTCTTT
>NW_010409983.1:6238-14166 GCF_000710305.1 Buceros rhinoceros silvestris | reverse complement strand
TCTTTCCCTGCATGGGGCACAGCAGCGCAAGTGCAAGAAGCACAGAGGGGAGCCAAGGAACATTTTTCCATTGATGCTCATCCTAGGGACTGTCACTGTCACTTTAACTGCCTGCTGCCCTTGACACGCTCTTTCTCATTGTCTTTTATCGTGTAATTTGCTCACTCTCTCCCGCAACGGGAAGGTGATGCACATGCATTTTTCTGACATATCAGTTAACAACTCATCTTCATCTCTAATAAGATTCAGTTAAGTTTTAAAAAGATAACTATGAAATGAACCAGATTCAATGAAAACATTACTTTCTGCTAACTCAAGATGAAGTTTATCTACACTTACCTATATCAGATACCATATAGTTTCACTTTATTATTTTCACATTTTAATAGGTTTGAAAATCAGCATCTTCTGATCCTAATGCTTTAAAATGTATTTTAAATAACCTTAACAAGCAAGTATGAGAGATGATTTTAATCCTGATTTGACTTACAGAAGTTACTTGCATTTAGTGAACATAACCAATGCTTCTGATTAAGATGTCTTTCAATATTTTCAATTTAATAGATGTCATCTTCACAGCCATAAATTTAAATATTCATATTTCAATTAATGTATTAGAAGTGGGAAATGAAATACCAGGCTTCCTTAATTTTTCAATTCTCAGTAGATTTCTTAACTCTGAATGAATCAATCATTCAAATGACATGACTGGATAAACCTGACACAAAAAACACATCTCTCAGTAACCTTCACCAAAAGCGGAGTTAGTTTTTCAACACACTCAGCTTTCAGGGGCTTTTACTTGTAGCAACTAATCTCTTTAAGACTTGGACAACAATAAATATGTATATTGATTAAATTTAAAAATCAGTGTTGGTTTGACAATCTAAAATAAGTGAGATACACGCTAAGTAAATCTGAAACTTTTTAGTTCTGAAAAGAGCATCTTTTCCAATAGACTATTTCAGTGGGGAGGGACCTACAAGGATCATCTAGTCCAACTCCTGACCACTTCAGGGCTGACCAAAAGCTAAAGCCTGCTGCTAAGGGTGTTCTCCAAATGCCTCTTAAAACACTGACAGGCTTGGACCATCCACCACCTCTCTAAGAAGCCTACGGCAGTTCCTGAGGCTTCAAATTGAGCAGATGAACTACTATTAAATAGCTTTATTTATACAAGGAATTCCTACTAGAAAAACTGGGAAGAAACACCTTGTTCACATCAAAGAATTACTTACCTCTAACACACTCTATCACCTTGGGTCTCTGAACTTTAGATTTGGGAGAGGGAGAGTTGAATCTCAGACACGGCGCTTTAAGTGTGCTACGATGGCCCTGGTAAAGTGGTTTCCCGCAAACTTGACAGAGATAGTCTTCATTTTGTAGCACTGCACTTCCAGTCACACGTCTCTGACACACACAAGAAAAAGAAAAAATAGTTATACAGTTCTTCATCTATGAAAACTTGAACACATAAGAAGTTCTGCCACAAACAGTATAAATTGCAAGCACAGATGAACACTTACACAGCCAGAATACATACAAGAAGCTGAGTAACAGCCGAATAAAGGAGCAGGAGCTGGGTAAGACAAACTGGTACCACAACAATGAATTCTACGTGGTCGTGTGCACTCAGCTTAGGCTTCCACAGCACATGGAAACAGGGACGGAGAAGATGGGGTGGGGCGACAGCAGTCCACAAGACAGAGCAAGGACTTTCATTTACAATTATTACAGCTGCACATACAGACAATTTTTCACATGAATTCTGCATTCTACAGCAGAGCAGTCATCACCAAAAAAGAAACCAACTGCTTGGGAACTCACATCTGCCCGTTTCTCTTTCCTCTGCAAACTGTCAGAGGAAAAGTAAGTTCTGAACCTCTGTTTACTTCTGTTATCTTCTGCTTGCTCCTGCAGTGGCTTAGCTGCAGATAAAGGCTTCTTTGTCAAGCATCCTTGGAGTTTTTGAGGGTTTGCTTTAATTTCTTTAGAGGTCTTCATCGCCTTGATGTTTTGGGCTCTCTTGATCCTTGGGACCTTTTGATCATATTTCACTTGTTCCAAATCGTTTCTTGCCATTTCAGCCTAAAGATAAAACACAAATGTAGTAAAAGGAGATTTTATCTTCAAGGCTATCAGAAGAGCCTGTGGATATCTTTGAAGCTCTGAGAAATGGCCTGTTTTTCATGTTAGCCAGCAATTGTGACCGGTGATGTTCATTAAGCAATTGAAGTTTTAAAACAGAGGTTAATATTTCAGTATAGCATACCACGTGCTAGTAATAACAGGCAGTTTCCTTATGTTTACAAGTTGTGAGTGAATCATAGTTAACTATTGACATGGAAGAACAATACAAGGTGGAAAAATATAATGCAAACCCCTGAACTTCTTTGTTCCTGCCATACCCGGATTTCCTCGTCGACTGCCTTAATCCGTTCATCCACAGCCATTCTGATACGAAGCTTTTCCAATTCATCACTGAAATAAAAGACAGAACTATTTTAAGTCAGCGCTTCTTAAATGGTGCAGATTTGTTCCTGGCGAAGGAGTGACCTAAAACCACTATAAAAAGAGAAGCCCAGAACACAGAAGCAGTTAAGATTATGTACCCCTATAGCCTCTAAAATGCACTAGGCGTAGCCTACATGAGTCTCCCAAATCCAAATCTGTTCTTACATATTGCCACCTGCAAACCCCACCCCACATCACCCCCCACTTAAGTACACTATGATAATTAATTACAAACATGCATCAGTTCCTGTTTTGATCAAAAACAGAGAAAACAAGGCAATGAAAACATTCCAACTCAAAAGAAAAAAGCAGAGGTCAAGAATTACTACTTCCTAGCAGACATCGTGCCGGAAAAAAAAATTTTAATGTGAAGAGAATAGGTACCCTCCTCAGGAAAATGCACAATGAAGTTGTATTTTAATAGAAAAACTTTCATTATCACAGAATCAGAAAACGGTTTGGGTTGGAAGGGACCTTAAAGATCATCTAGTTCCAACCCCTCTGCCATGGGCAGGGACACCTTCCACTCAACCAGGTTGCTCAAAGCCCCATCCAACCTGACCTTGAACACTTCCAGGGAGGGAACATCCACAGCCTCTCTGGGCAACCTGTTCCAGTGCCTCACCACCCTCATAGTGAAGAAACTCCTCCTCATGCCTAATCTAAATCTACCCCCTTTCAGTTTAAAACTCATGCTATCGCTACACTTCCTGATAAAGTCCCCATCATCCCTGTAGCCCCCTTTAAGCTCTGAAAGGCTGTTACAAGGTCTCCTCAGAACCTTCTCCAGGCTGAAAATGATTCAAGGAGGAGTATTTAACACAACTAACAAAGCAAGAGTTCAAAAGCCAAAGATCTGCAGCAGGATGACTAATTCTGTAACATCTACAGGCTTATAAAGCCTGTTTTCTTCTGAATGATGAAATTACTCATAATAATGCAAATTTTTCTACAAAAGCTAAATGCCCCCTTGTCGTAACACCAGATGAGACAGTCTCAGAATTTGGATATACCAGGAAGTAACAGGTACCTGTCAAAAAATTCAGTTCACATCAGGAAGGCCAAAAAAGATCTGAAGTTCAAATGTATCAACTAGTGATTGCTATAGAAGAGTCAATAAACACGTTTTTCAGGGATGTGTACTAGTTCTCCAATGCACAGAATTAATATGATTGAAAGAGCCCAGACAACAAGCAGGGACAAAATGCACTGAGTTGTAGGGTCTAACCTGTTTCCGGACGACAAGGCGTCAAGATAATCGTGAAAGAAATCCCTTTCTTTTGCAGGAATAACAGCTTCCAAATTTTCTTCTAGAACTTTTCTACGGTTTTGAACTTCTCTCAAAACCCTTTTGACATCCATCACTATAGATTTTGGCTCTTCAGCATTTTGAAGGATGGATGGCTTATTGAGCAGATGATGTTCAGGAAGGTCAGACGTGACAACAGGCTTTTTTGGCTAGAATTGAAACAGAACCTCTAGCTTTTAATCAGAGAATGTAGTTTCAATTGTCTACACACTGATCAGCATCCTATTAATCTACTACCCGATCAATGCCCGTCATATGAAACACTGTCCACATGTACTACCATCAGCTTCAGTTACTCAAGGACATTCAGTACACTTCAAAAAACATTTCAAAGGCACTGGAAAGCCATCAAAAAGCTCTCGGATGCAAAATGATGTAATGTACGAGCAGCAACGCTCATGAACAATAACCACGAGACAATGGCAATTAGACACATGAAGTATCAAGTATAACTCATGTAACAGCATTTAAGTATAATCTCAAGCCTAAGTCTTCTAAATAAATGCACTCATTTGGCATCAATCTGTCCCCAAACCCACCAACCAATGTATTTCAGTTTTAACAACACTAAAATAAATCCCTCAACAGTGCCATGATCTTCTCCCTCTTCTGCTGATTTTTACTTTTCACATGAACAATGAAGCAACTATGGGCCTTTCACTGCACAGACCCTCGCACAGAGATAAAACTGAGCATATATTAGCTGCTAAATACAAAGGGAAGGGAGACGAGTACACAGGAAACAAAGAGCCATACAGCTGTAGTTCTCACACTGATTCTCACACCCCTGATGAAACCCAGAGGTATCCAAGAAAAGTGCTTCATCTTCCAGAAAGGAAACAGAAAAAAAAAAAAAAATTAAGAAGTGATAAATGTATATAAAGAAAAAGAAACCCCAAACCAAAATCAAAATACCCGAACTTGAGCAGCCTCTAAACCAATCTGACAGATCACAAATCAGGTTTGGCTTTAAGGCTCCTCTTTTTCCACATAAGAATTAAACAGAAGTTTATGTTCTAACAGGTAAGTTTAGGTTCTAACAGGTGTCCTGCCAAAGAACAACGGACATAACAAAATAGGAATCACACTGATCCCAACATCTGAGTTTTGCCTGGTGAGAAAAGGACAATATACCAAATTATTTACCAATTTTACATCGGTCTTCAGTTTAAAATTAAGCTTTTTGACAAAGACCAGCTCAATAAAACAGCTGAAATTTTTGAGAAAATGTAAGGAATAAACACACATGTACGATTGTGAAACGATGTAGACTTGCCCATTGGACCCAGATGAGGAAATGGTGATTATATTAGCAGTCTGCACCATGTCCATGTGAGATGGCAGCTTTCTGCCTGACATTTCTATTACACCCTCAAGGTAGCTCACTAAGATTGAATAAGACAAGTCAAAGAACAAGTTAAATCTTACTTTTGGTAGCGTGACCTGTAGATAATAGCGATCTTTTCAAAACAATACAGGAATGCAATAGTTCCTGTAGTGTTATCTCATTGCAAGCATGCTCAAAACCGTTGCAGTATTACGGTATTTAAAAAAAAAAAAAAAGGTAGAAATTCAAGGTATACCTTAATGAGATCGTTCATCTCTGATTTCCATGAATTTAATTTCTAAAAAGACAGAAGAAGAGCTGTTACAGCTTATTTAAAGACAGATCTGTCAGGCTAAAATCCAGAGTAGATATTTCATCAATTTACATGAGCACAGTGAATCTCGCTGCACGTTTCTTTTGGACTAGAGCACCACCTTCTGTTCCCTCACAGCCAGCCTCAGCTCATTCCAGCCTTTCACTTGCTTGTATGGCAAAGCTGGTGGTCATTTACCCCAAGCATTTATGTTCTCACTCTACCAGCTCTCAGTGACGAGAGGTCAATAGCGAAGTACCTAAAACTGACTCAACTCTACATCTGCTGAAGTCATCCCTTCTGTCTTCCTCCTGACCTCTTCCATAAGGAAGAAAAGATTTGACTCCATTTTTGTCAGCTGAGTCTTTCTCACCTGCCATTCCATTCCTTCCCCCATCTCGTCCCGTTCTGTTGCCTGTACTGAGGTGCGTCACTTGATTAAGCTTTTAGCAATAGCGGTAAGGAAATATTTACAACATAAATGGGGCACAGGGCACCTGTTCTTCCAGAGCGGACAGGTTTTATGATCAGGTACACCCTGCTTCTCCACGGAACCGGGGTAACAAACAGATAAAAGCCTCAATTGTCCAAACCCAGAGACAAGCTAGGCATTGCCAGTACAAAACCTTCTAGCACCAGGAGGTAAGAAATCATTAGCAGGAGAAACAGGGCAACGTGTGTGCTGGGCAGTTCTCTGGAAAAGAGCATGCTGGCAAAATGAGAAAGGAAGTAGCTTTGGTCATCACTAAAGCTGACTGCGGATAAATAGAACATGGGAACATTTAGATATGAGGAAAAATTTCTTTACAGGGAGGGTTGTGCAGCATTGGAACAGGCTGCCCAGGGAGGTGGTGGAGTCCCCATCCCTGGAAGTGTTTAAAAACCGTGTGGATTTGGTGCTGAGGGACATGGTTTAGGGAGCCTGGCAGTGCAGGGTGAACGGTTGGACCCAATGATCTTTAAGGTCTCTTCCAACCAGATGATTCTATGATCACAGCTCTGTAGCTCTGGTATCACGGGAAGAGGCACCAGAAAATGGCCACTGAAAATACCTGAACCCTAGAACACACAATTAAATAAACCACCTTTTTTTCTTGTTTTTTAACCATGTTTGGTAGAATGGCAGTGAGAGCCTCTATGGTCTAGTCCATTGTGTACTCAGTGAGACATCAGCCAGCTCAAAACCCTCCCACATCAAAGACTGCGATATTTCATGGAATTGTAAACAAATGTCAGTCTTTTTACAGAGGCAGAAGCAAGGGCAACACTTCTTCTCATTCCAGACCTTTAAGTTTTCCGCCACATTTTTTCTTCACCTTGTGCAAACTCTTGGTTATTCTGGTAACACAGACTTTACCTGTAACAAGTCATGCACTTCTTTTCTACACTGGCCAAGATCTTGACGCAAATTTTTCAGCACTTTCTCAGCTGCGCTGCCGTTCTGGAAGGAGCTTTCAGGAGGTGGGAACGAGTCTGAACGCAAAGCAGTGTGTCTGATGGGAGGAACACCTTGATTAAAAGTCTCATGGCTCCACATATGGCACAAGAAAACAGCCAACTGTGGAACTACGCACGAATTTCAAGTGCAAGAATACAAACGCTTTCTATAAAATGGAATTTGATTTTTCAGCTGAGGTTACAGGTTCTCTGTTTACCACTTAGCATCTTGAGCTGTACCCTCGTGTTTTCAACAGTGAAACTACTCCTAAAATTCAGATCTCATAGAACAGTATTTAAACTTTGGATACCTTTCCATTTGAAGCAATTAACGTTTTTGTCCCTACTATCATAAATAAGGCAGTACATAAGTAGCTGTTTCTCATCATACTAGTGAAATTATGACATCAAACTGTTGCCCGGGGAAAAGAGGTTTCAGACTGGATGGCTACAAATATTTCCTAACTCACTCCAACGCTTAGAAATTGTGAGGCTGATGCTGCCATTGTTCTCACACAGCCCCCATAAGCAGCCAGCTTGCAGCCGCACTGGCAAGGGCAACCCCATGCTAACACAACCCCTGTCCCGCTGCCTTCCTGACAGTGCTCCCCAAGCTGCTGCAACAGAAGAAAGAGAAGACAGAAAAGCCCTCCAAGGGACACCCGCTGACCTCTGAGAAAGGGTTTATGAACTATCCTTAGCAATAAGCCTTCATCTTCTTCAGTACATCAGAAATGCAAAATTAACACAGAAATACCAGTCTCCAGTGGTTTACATCAAGTGCGGCTTTGTCAGCCTCAGGAACCACACCAGTGACTATCACACCACCACTGTCTAACACACCTTTCTTGACTTCATTTAAACAAACAAAAAATTTCTCAATTTCATCTTGTTACATTTATTTACCCGTCTCTCGCAGAATGCCAGGCCTTTTTATAACTGTGTAATGCTGCCTTCTCAGAAGACTCAGTTTGCCTCAGTGGCATTTCTTGAGAATTCAGAGCATGCTCAAGAAGCCTCCCTTCACC
>NW_010409983.1:357-6135 GCF_000710305.1 Buceros rhinoceros silvestris | reverse complement strand
AGCAGGAATAAAGAAAGTGACATTTACTGAGAAGTTTGCCCAATATAGTTAATACTTATTTTTCCTTTCCAGATATTTCACCATTATGTAAGTCACCAAGACAGTAAAAATAACCAGTTTACTTCAGATAAGACAAGCCACCTAAACCCACGCACGCTCATCTCTCTTACTATGACTGCTTTACATTAGCAAAGTGAGAAAACAGATGAATGAAACTCCGACTGCCGTTAACTGAGTCACAGAGAGAGAGAAGCAGCAGTCTGAGAAGGATCAAAGCCACAACTTGGCGTTTTGTTCGTGACAGAGTACAAAGGCTGGATCTTCTCAATGTTCTTCCTCAGTCTTAGATCCTCAAGCAACTCTGAACACAACTAGCTAGAAAAGGTGCTTTAATTTTTGACAAAATCTTCAAAACTGAAGGTCATTCAATTTTCCATCTGAGCAAACCCTTCGGTGAGAATCCTGTCGAGGTGCTACGGGCCAGGTCAGTGCCGTCACCGAGTCTTTAGTTAGTTAAGAGAAAAGGACTTATCCACAAAACTAACCCTGCCCAACCTTTCCAATATTCCAAATCCAAGTGCCTGCAACCCAACAGCTCAGGTTAGGTGAGGACCACACAAAGCTACCCCAGACCACACTGTTCGCGCCAGTGGAAGACAGGAGTGTCTGACAGCACCTTCATTTGCGGATTTGGGAGCTTTTTCCTTTTCTGTGACAGGGTTTTCTTTCTTTGAGGTTTTCACAGTCTTTGGTATGGGTTCTGGAGCACATCTCCGAGGAACTGGTGTATTTAGAAGAGATGTTTGTGTGTGAATGCCGTGACTTTGAACTTGGCTTGAATACGCTTCATGGGGAAAAAAAAATTTAAATGTTAAAACAAAAAATGGCAACATTATGATTTTTTCACCAAGATGCAAAACATTACAGAACTAGTTAAGAAGTTTCATACTTAGAAGTGCTATTACAAATGGATCAATAAAAGCCCCAACCACAGCACAAGCTAGTTCATTAGAAGCTTCCACATAGATTATTTCTCAGTAAGATTATTTTAGGTTAAGTCTAGGCCTCTTTTGGAGCAGATGAAGCAGTCAGTAAATACCAAACTCTCACTTTAACTTAAACTGGAATGGTTTTAGAATAAGTGGTGTACATTATATAGTGTATTAGGCAACAAAACTAATGATACAGAGAAATGTTTACTGCTCATGATTGACGTAATGTACAATCTAGTATTAATGGAAACGAAACAAATGCAAAAGTAACACTGGAAGTAAGGTATTAAGAACTTGTCTTCACCTTGGGTAGGTGCCCCACTGGTAGGAAGTGTCTTCTGACAGGAAGACACTCTGTTAGTCCGCAATGGCTGTTCTGGCTTTTTGGGTTGTTCTGTCAGGAGACCGCAGGAAGGTCCGCGCCTGTGCTGAAAGCCACCCGTGTTGACTGCAGAGCTGATGAGGTGAGACTAAGAGACAAAACCACGGAGTATTTCAGATATGAGCACTAGATCCCCCAAGTAAAACTGTGAGCTCGACTACCAACAATTCCAGGCCTGCTTAGAACACCTACTGTTTTAAGGGGCAAAGAACTAATATTACCACAAGCTACTTACTTGAAGCTGCGGAGCCTCAGTAGCGATTGCAGCAGCAGCGGTTGTTGCCGAACCAACTTCCCTGTGTGCCGCCCTGCTGTCATGACCAACGCTCTCCTTTTTTGTTGTGGAGGCACTTCCTAAGAGCTGTACCTTCCCCTCCTTAGGCACAGGAGGATTCTGAACTCTATAAAAATAAACAAGTGCCTGTAAACAGCACTGATTTCCCCATATGCTCTCCTAGGAAATGATTTCCACATGTAGCATTGAAACCACCCCTTAGATGAGCATCTCTCATTGAAGCTCTTATCACCTAAGAACCAATTTCATTCTAATCCTTTAGCAAGACACGAGACATTTCTCAGGATGATGTTACAGATTCTAATATAAAAGGCATTTCCCTGTGATGTCTGCAAGTGGGACAAAGAATGTGTTCACGGGCTATACTGGGCAAACTCCAGAGTACCAGTAGCAAATCCCAACTAAATTTTGGACCTAAGGATAAAAAGCACTTGTCCTTATCTGGCTTTGAAAATATTATAGGGTTTTGACACCATTATATGGAATTATCTCTCAGAGCAGATCTTGCCTGACTCTTGTATCATGAAATGATTCATTCAAACAGTCTAAAATATGCAAAATAAACAAGATACTCCAGTGAGTTCTGAATGATAAACTGAAAACACCTTCATAGGCAGAAAAAAAATACTAACAGAGAATAAGAAAGAATACTCTTTCCTTACCAGCTGCACACTTGGGACAGAAACTGAAGAAGCAGCGTAAAGGCGTATCTGTACAGAAACGCTGAGACACTAACACCACCACGTACTTACTTTCGCCTTAATACTGCACTCACAGCCTCTTTCTGGCCAGTAGGATACCGAGCAACACAAACATTGTCTGCGGGGAAGGACAGAAACACACTTTGTCGAGTTAACTGGCACAAAACGCCTCTTTTAGAGGCTGACACAGAACTTATTCCAATGACGCGCAGAATTTTGCTGTGAAGAACCTGTTGCCTGTACAAACCACATTATCTACAGCAGGTTTCCCTTCACTGGGCAGCAGACTAAAATCATGAGAGTAAGAGGAGGTTTCATTTAGCACAATTTGTATAGCAGTGAATGTTGGCATCAATAAAATCTACAGAAACGCTGGTAAGCCAGCTGGCTGCTGCCTCTGTGAGTCAAAGACGAAAATAAAGTATGGATTTTTGGCCTTAAATGGGGGTATTGCTTTGAGTTTCTTGCCTCCACACAGCCACCAATAGCCAAGAAACCTGCAGAAGTGTATTTTCTTTAAAAAAAAATCCCCAAATCTCATTGAAACTTGGAATATTTTCATGTAAAGTTTCTACCTTGAAGAAAAACACCTAAGATAAAATTAAAGCTCCCTTTTGCTCCAATTAATCAGTTTTCTCACAAAACAGAGCCTGTAGCTGTACACCGATGTGTCTCACCTTCAGGTCTTCTGAAATCTTCCCATAGCGAAGGATCTTCTTGTACTGCACCTTCTCTAGAACAATCCTTCAGAAGAAGGAGAGCACAAATCAAAGCCTCTGGTAGCAGTGGACATTTTAAAAGCTGAACGGAATTGCTGAAAACACAAATCTAAGCATACACAAACCCAGTGTCTTGGAACAAAACATGTTAAGACCTCTAGCACAGAACCATCTGGACTTGGTAGTCAAAAACTCAGGTGATATTTAGGGATAAAACCCCTAGAAACCCAATTAAAGTTAAAAGTAAGTATTCTAAGTGCTGATCAAGTGCATTCTCCTCATTTAGGGCCACAGAATTAGTAGTGAAACTACACACGGAGGTTTACACCTCAAGCTGCTAATCTGAAACAATTCAGATTACCCAAACACACAGAAAGACGCTCACATTACACTGCAGAACTGCAGGGGCAGGGCTGAATTTTCTTTAAGTACAATGTACAAATGATCAAAGTCTGTGAGGACTTCACCACAAAGCTGGGGCAGGGTCTGAGGAGCGGCTGAGGGGCCTGGTGGTGTTTTAGTCTGGAGAAAAGGAGGCTGACGGGAGACCTCATCACTCTCTACAACTATCTGAAAGGACGTTGGAGCGAGGTGGGGGTTGGTCTTTCTCCCAGGGGCTATAAAGGAAGAATTACACTAAAATTTAGAAACAACCCTTGGTATTAATGATGCAGCAGGGAGCAGTACGGTACAGAAAGCCCCTCCAAACACTTCAGCATTAATGTCACATTAGCAGCAACTCCACGAGGAAAGCAGCTGCACAGTCCCTGTGCAGAAGCTGAGCAGGGGATTCGCTGCGCTTCTACAGAAGCTACAACTTCTTGATAAAAATGCTGCTCTCGTTGTCTGGGATTGCAGGATCAACAGTAGCTTCTCTTACCATTAGTGATAAAAACGGGGACTTTGTAGAATTCTCTTCTGAAAGCAGATGATCCAGACATTCGTTAGCACTCAGGACTCCTAAAATAAAAATAGTTTTACTGTGACCATAACGATTTCTACATATTTCCTTGACTAACCTAAATCTCAACATTTTCTCTGCTGTATCTTTGATTAACTGAACACAACGACCTTCGTAACACGAATGGCCAGATCTTACAAACGTAAATGAATTCTGTGAGCCTGGATTACAGCCTTGTTTTATGACATATGGACAAAGACTCTGAAAAACTGAGCATTAAATAAAATCAACAAAGTCTAGCTCAAATTAAAGTCTAAAGATCATGGGAACATAAAGACACCTGTCTACAGAGAGTTATAATTCTGTGATAACATACACTAGAGATAAGGGCACTGAGGACAATACACTGAGGACCAGTCTGTCTTCCTAACACCGTAAAATAATGTTTTTTAAGCTGTTTGAACCTAGACCCCAAAAAGACTAAAATCCCTTCCCCAAACTCCAAAGACTTTAATTGATGCGTATGTTAAAGAACAAAATTAACATTTTATATGACTGGATAAGCAGCACAGGTTGTGTCAGTTTGCAATTTGGAGAGTACGTTACATCATTGCAGCCTCATTAGATGTAAAAAAATACTTAAAATTATTTACTTCATGCTAATACAAACAGTCTTTTTAAAAATTACAGAAAAGGACGGAATTTATTTTACTGATTTTGTTTAATCATCTCTGTGTGCTTCATTGGTACAGGCAGCTGACTGGTGTATGCTGCTTGTGCCAAGCAGGTGGGGTTTAAAGAAGCAGAGAAAGAGGAGAACTGCTTAAAAGACTTTTGTTTTTAATCTCTCTCCCAGTATAAAAACACAAAATAAGTTACAAAATTCCATGAAAACACAAAGAAGGCACAAACACTGCGACTACTCCGAGCTGTCTGCTGGCAGGAGCAATACTCCGTCAGGCACTCGTTCACTTGCTGACTGTACTTTGGGCATAAAACTGAAGAGATAAAAGCAGTGTCTAAAAAGACAAGCTACAAACTTGTGGCAGACTGAAAAGGCATCAATCTTCTTAACGTTCTTATTTAGGTCCCTGCCCACATACACTCTTTTATCCTCTGATGCTGCCCAACACCTTCCTGATTAGTACATTTGTGAACTATCACAATGAGAGCAATGATTTTTCTCACAAAAGCTGATAATTGGCTAGTAATTGAGGACAAGGAATCTGGAGTGGGGACTGGTGCTCTGAAGAGGGGGGGTTGGTCTCATCTCCCATGTGACAAGTGACAGGACAAGAGAAAACGGCCTTAAGTTGTGCCAGGGGAGACCCAGGTTAGATATCAGGAAAAACTTTACAGAGGGGGTTGTGAAGCATTGGAACAGGCTGCTCAGAGAGGTGGTGGAGTCGCCATCCCTGGAGGTGTTTAAAAACCGCGTGGATGTGGTGCTGAGGGACATGGTTTAGGGACCCTGGCAGTGCAGGGTGAACGGCTGGACTTGATGATCTTAAAGGTCTCTTCCAACCAGGTGATTCTGTGATTCTCTGCCTGACCGCCTCACCCTGCACAACCCCCTTTTCATGGGCAAAACACAGTCTGGGAAAACAAACAGGCACAACTTTTGAAAGAGTGCTGGTATCTGTGGTACCAGAATACAACAATTCCTTCATTACAGAACTACGACACGACTGAAAGCACCACACAGCGACCTTCCCTCAGACCTAAGCCGAACCCTGACGGTAAATCACTCACCCGGTGCCGCGCTGCGGGGGATACTGTGGGTTACCC